>NW_024340701.1:1497685-1644802 GCF_902729225.1 Pteropus medius | reverse complement strand
ATTTATATTTTATTTTTCATTACAGTTGAAATACAATATTATATTAGTTTTGGGCATACAACATAGTGATTAGACATTTATGTAACTTATGAAATGATCAGCCCAATAAGTCTAGTACCTATCTGACACCATGCATAGTTATTATAGTATCATTGACTATATTCCCCATGCTGTACTTTACATCCTTGTGACTATTTTTTTTAAATAAATTTATTTAAATTTGTTTCAAGTATACAGCACATTGGTTAGACATCTATATTGTTCATAAAACGATTCCCCCAATTGCTCCCTCCCTCCCCTGGCCTTTCACTTAGCCATCATATTAATGCTAACTGCATTCCCTGTGCTCCCCATCCTTGTGCCCAACTATCAACTACTAATTTGTACTTCTTTAATCCTTCACCCCATTCTCCAAGTCCCCAACCCCCCTCCCCTCTGTCTGTCACCAAATTGTCCACTATATTTGTGAGTCTGTTTTTGATTAGTTTGTTCTTTTTGTTCTTTAGATTCCACATATAAGTGAAATCATATGGTATTTATCTTTCTCTGACTTATTTCACTCAGCATAATAACCTCCAGGTCCATCTATGTTGTTGCAAATAATAGGATTTCATTTTTTTTAATGGCTGAGTAAGATTCCACTGTATATATGAACCATAATATCTTTATCCAATCGTCTGTTGATGGGCATTTAGGTTGCTTCCATATCTTGGCTATTGTAAATTGTGCCGCCATGAATATTGGAGTGCATAGATCTTTACGAATTATTGTTTTGGTTTTCTTTGGATAAATACCCAGAAGTGCAATTGCTAGGTCAAAAGGTATATCCATTTTTAATTTTTTGAGAAACCTCCATATTATTTTCCATACCAACTGTACCAATTTGCAATCCCACCAACAGTGCATGAGGGTTCCCTTTTCTCCGCATCCTTGCCAACACTTGTTGTTTTTTGATTTACTGATGATAGCCATTCTGACAGGTGTGAGGTGATGTCTCATTGTGGTTTTAATTTGCATTTTTCTGATGATTCGTGTCCTTGAGCATCTTTTCATATATCTGTTAGCCATCTGTATTTCCTCTTTGGAGAAGTATTTGTTCAGGTCTTCTGCCCAGTTTTTAATTGGATTGTTTGTTTTTTTTTGTAAAGACCCCCTAATTTAAAGCAGAGCCTAATCTCAAATTCATAGTGGCTGTACCATTTTATAATCCTACCAGTCATGTATTAGGGTTCTAATTTCTTCACTTCCACACCAACATTTACATTCCTATTATTGTTGTTATTGTTGTTGTTGTTGTTATTATTATTGCCATTCCAGTGGGGTGTGCAGTGTTATCTCATTGTGGTTTTCTTTGGCAATTACCTAATCACTAATGATGCTGGGCATTTTTCATGTGCTTATTGGCCATTTGTATATCTTCTTTGGACAAATGTCTATCCAATAATATTCCATTTAACAATTTTGTTCCCTGCCTTTGGGGTTAGAGCAGCAAAGGAGTTAAAAAGCATATAAGAACAGTGGTGGGCACAAGGAGATGCCGGCCAGTTGATAGAATTGTACAGTAAGAATGTAATTTTGATTCAGAAGAGTTGCTGCCACTAGAGCTTTTTCCTATGAGGGATTGCTCCTTTGATCCAATGGATGATGTGAATGCATTTAGAACCCTGAGTGAAGACTTAATGAGAATGTCTTCTATTTGGTTAGTGTTTGTATGGAATCAAGTTACTGCAGAATGTAGAAAAATGGTTTTGCTCCAGTTTCTAAAGAAAATAAAAAGTATTGCCCTAATTGAATTTGTTTTGTCATTCTTGCTGCCCCACACAAGTCAAGTTGGAAGATGGAACAAAAAAATAAAGCTACGGTAATGTGAGGCCTTGACCAAAATGCAGTAAATGTTAGGAATGGCATTATTACTAGCATTTGAAATCTTAAATAAAGAATGTTATGTGGGATATGCATTCATCTCCATATTAAAAAGGCCATATTGAAAATAAAATGTCATGGAGTTTAGAAAAGAGGAGGATTAAGATTGCCCGAAAATTAGTCTTTTGATTGCTATGAGAATTTGATTACAGTTCATATGATATTTATACATAGGCATTTTTCTTTAGATTATTTGATGTTAGGCTCTGCTTAAAATTAGAGAGTCTTTAGAGCTTGGAATCAGGGAACTATATATACTGCCTCAAGTATAATTTAAGTATATCCTGATGGCTTGATTCAGTGCACACAGTCTCAGAAGTAACAAGGAAATCTTTTTCTTCTTGGAAAAGATATCTGGGTAGTTTTTAATGCTTTAAAATGAATCAATACTGTTTTGAAGACTCAAAAATAAATATTTGATCACTTAATATTGTAGTTGATCAAAAATAGCTATGTGTATCCTTTTCCTTTTGAAAAGCAGTTTATTGTTCAGTTTTTATCCCCCGCCCCATTGATGTAGTACTAAATGGAATAGGATAATTTCTGAAATCTTCTTACAATTATATGTTGCCTTTTCTCTGTTCAAATCAATAACCCAGATGGTAGTTATTAGCCTATAACATTCCATTTTTGCAACATGTATATACCTTGTTTCTGCAGAGGACTGCCTAAGGAGTGTGGTGGTTTTTTTCCCAATCTATGTTCAAATTTGTGAACTGAGTGAGGAGCAGGCATCTCATCTGCAGTTCTGAATAGACTGGTTATCTGTCAGTACATAAGACAACTTGTTCTATAAATCTTATGCTCCACAAAATAGTTACGGGGGCGGAGTGATGAAATTACTGTTTTTAAAGTGATTGTTTTATGCACGTTATACTTTTTAATGAATTTTCCAGACAGATTCTTCCTATTTTTTCCCTCTACATAAAATGTTTCTAAAATAACAAAGATAAATAACTCGATCTTTTAAAAGACACACCTAATCCCCTTATAGAGATCCAAGTAAAAGAGTACTGGAAAACTAGATAATGCAAGGGCATCATTGTAAGTGAATGCCTGGGCTTGGGAAGCCTCATTGTTCTTTAACTGGTTGATGGCACAGATGGAGAGCGGAGACCATTTCCTGCAGAAGCTAGTGCTGAGAAGGGCCTGTGGCTTTTCTTCAGAAGTTAATACAAGGAAAATCTCTTGATTTGCCAGAAGAGTCTGGGAGGGAAGCAGATGGCTACAAGAAGGGCCCTCCAGCTTACTCAGCTGCTCCGAGAAGCTTAGGGTGACCTCTCTAATACAAACAAACCGAGTAGCTCTCAGGGTAATGGGGCAGCATCATTTGTATTCCCAAATAAACAATACTGCTCCTCACTTTGCAATCTCTCGCACCCTCACCCAGTGTGTGGGCACCATCTGCTCCTTGTGAACTTATATAGGTGCTGGCCCTGGCCAGTTGGGATTGCTATTGAATGATATCTCTGGAAAATGTGTTCTTTACAAATTACTTTCACATGAGTCTGCTAAGCATATAAGTATTACTATGTCTATTTGCATAATTAAGAAACTGAGGCAAAGAGGAATTGAGGGATACTGGAATTCGAACTCAAGCACCCTGATTCCTGAGCTCTTTATATTATAATATGATTCCACAGAGCCATTCTGGTGCTCTTGTTTAGGCAATAGTTATCCAGCCTTTGAATAAGGCTTTCAGAAAAGGAAATTAGTTAATTTGATGATGCCACTCTGTTTTAAGCCTTTGTGTGGCTACCATTTTTCTAGGTAACAGAAAAGAGAAAGAGTGACTGCTGGTACACTGCTTTCCAGGAGACAGGAATTAAGTCAGAAGGTCTAATCAATCCATAGGATGCAGTATCACCAAAACCAAATTTATTCAAGAGGAAAGCATTCTCATTCAAATGAGTTACCTAGTTTATATATCTGTTTGTGTATATACCCACCCACCCACCTACACGTACACACACACACACGCACTACACACACTTAAACTGACTATAAAAAAAAAGATTCTTTTTGTAAACTACAGCTCTTATTTCCCTGCCATTGGTTGAAACTACTCTCATTTTCATGCATTAGCACCTGTTTAGGGGTCTGGTGAATCAAAAGAGCAATGAGCAAAGTGGTTTTAATTGCCCAAGCTTTACTAGAGCCTTTCTTGCACTCAGAAACAAAAAGGATTTTGAATGGTGTCAGAGGGCTGTACTGAGAAGTGCTTTCCATTAGAACTCTCAGCAGATGATTCACTCATTGTGCTGAGACATTGTCTTGTACAGATGAGTTCATGAGCCCATCTTTATTCCAACTATGAGAGCATCACAGAGCACTTGTCTATTTTAGTTACCTTGAACAATTGCCCAGGAAACCAGGCAAACATCAGAGTCTACTGACTTGTCATTAGTCTATTTTTGTAGGATTGTACTTGCTAAATACTTTTATAAAGTTTTGTATACATAAACTGTATGTCATGTTCAGTATATCATGGTAATTAATTTAAGAATGAGGCTCTGGAGCTGGACTACCTGTGCTCAAATCCTGACTAACTTTTTACAGGCTGTGGGATTTTAGACAAGTTCTTTTACCTCTCTGAGCCTCAGTTTCCTCATCTGAAAAAGAGAGATAATAAGCGAAGCTATCTTGTAGGGTTGTTGTGAGGATTTAATTAGTTAATACATGGAAAGTAGAACACTGTGTGGCACATAGTAAGTATCCAGTAATTGTTTGCTCATATTTTATATTTTTAAATATGGGTTGAAAATTGGCAAAAGCATAACAACTGTCCATTTGAGGTGTAGATATGAATTATGGAAAATAATCTTAGTGCCCCATTATTATTAGCTTGTATATAAATTATTGTCACTGCTCACCATCACAGTAAAATTATTAGCTGATTTCATTTTAATCACCAAATTAGTAATTTTATAAACATGCTTAATTCTCTGTGAATCATAGATATGAATACATAAATTAAAGATTCAATTTAGTGTTCTTTTATTCATTCATCCTTAAACAAACATTTATTAAGCCCTTATATTTGCTTGAGATGAAAAAGACATAACCTCTGTTTTAAAAGAGTTCACTATCCAAAACATAAAAACTGTTGTTACACTAATGTCAAATGACAAGTGCTGTAGAGAGATATGACAGAGAGAGACAGACAGAGACAGACACAAGAGAGAGAGAGCGCACGAGCGCTCAGAAGCATTTAATTCTCCAGAGATCAGGGAAGACTTCCCAGAGTAGATATCATTTGAGTTGGGAATTAAGGATGAGAAGGAAATGAGATGGTTCTCACCTGGTATGGGGAACATCATATACAAAGGTATAGATGCTAAGAAAACATAGGGTAGTCAGATACCTGCAAGTAGTTTTAGTGTGTTGAGAAGTGGTGGGAAGCAAGTCTGAAGAGACAGAAAGAGGCCACAGCATAGAAAGTTTGAACTTTATTCTATAATCAGTGAGGAACCATTTAAAAGATTTCAAGCAATTCAGTTCAGCAAACATTTTTATAAAAGTTTATTCCATGCCAGACTCCGTTAGGTACCAAGAATATAGGTCACAGTTTAGGTCACAAGAATATAGGTCTCCAGCCTCATTGCATGCTACTTTACTCCTTGTTGGCTTTCTAATTGCTGGTCTTCTTTCTGTTCTTTGAACATTCCATGTTCCTCTTAGCACCTCTGCATGTATGCTTTTTTTTTTTCCTACCTGGAGCTCTCTTTATCACTACTTTGCCATTCTCTGTCCTCTGACCTAATTAATTCTTATTTATTCTATAAATTTCTCAAACTGTTACTTCCTCAAGGAATTCATCCCTTATCGCCCTGTCCCTAAACCAAATCAGGTCTTCCTTATTACATGCTATCTTATTATTCTGTACTTCTCTTTCATAGAACTTACCACAATTAGAATTAAATCATTACCTGTGGACTTAGTTATTTCCCTAGCTAGAATATAAATGCCATAAAGTTGGGGATTAGTTGGTCTTTTCACAGATGTGTTCCTAGGACCTAACACATAGAAGATGTTAAATAATAGTAGTTGTGGTAAGGATTAAATGATATAATACTTGTGAAAGGACTTAGTGCTTAGCACACAGTAAGTGCACAAAAAACATTAGGAACTAAAAATTATTTTATTAAAAAAAGCAATTGCCTGTATTCAGAAAATATATTAATTTGAAGGAAACTCTTTACAAATGTATTTTTTCTAGTTTTTAAAGCCCAAAATGTTTCAGAATGTGAATTTATGGTCATTTTAATTTCTGTTATCATGACTGTAACCATGCAATAAAATTGGGGCAAATCGCATAATTTCTCTGAGCCTTTTTCTCATCTGTGAAATGATTATACTTAAGTCCTTTATTACTTGATTCTGGGTAAAATTTTTTTCTCGTGAGGCATACAGTCAAAGCTTCTTCATTCTATATGATTCAGTTCAGCAACTGGGACACCAGGCAGAATTTCATATAGAGATAATATTTGAGCTAAGCCATAAAAAACATAGGATTTTCTTATTTGGAGAAGGGAAAATTTATATTTTCTACAAGTAGAAAACTGGTCCTTGGTACTTTCAGTTTAGTCCACAGTTCGGTCCATGCCCTAGATTCTCCAGCCTTGGAAAAGAAAGTTGTTTAGTAAACAGTTTTAGTTATTTCCATTTTCTTTTGTGCCACCATTCAGTTTAGAGGGCAGGAGAATCAGAATTCTATTTTAAGCCATGAGCCACTTATGGATTTTTAGCAATTTCTTGTTAATCTGGAAGTTCTCAGAGCTCTTGCTTCACATTTAAGCATGGCAAGCTCTATGAAGGACCACCTGCAAAGAACTTGGCTGTCAGGGGCTGTGAGGCCATTTCTGCACACTTTTGGAGTTTCACTCACTTGGAGCATGCTGAATGAAGCCAAGGAAAACATGGCACACTTATAGGATAACATACTAGTCAGAGCTTACCCCATAGCAGATTTTTATTGAAGATCAGAGATTTTCCTGGAAACTAAGGAGATGTCCAAGCCACTGTGATATGTAATGGAGAAAAGTCTGTGATATAATTTATTATTGTATTTTTAAACAATGTATAGACCAGGTAGGAAAGCTGTCTCAGCCAGAAAACAAAGTTGAAGTTATCTCGTTTACTCAGCATAAAGCTTGCTTTATGACTTGGGGGTGGTTTGGGAGGATGCAATGCTTGTAAGACAAAACAGGAACTCATTGAAAGAATTTGGTGCATTATTTAGGGCTTCCTCAGTGTTAGAGCACTGAAGGTGTTGTTGTTGTTTCTTGTGTATGAAGTGATAGGGACACAAGAGGAGCAGCTGCCTGACTGTTTTCTTCAAAAGCCGTATTTCTACCAGGCTTGGCATCCCTGACTGCTTTGCACCAAAAAGACATGCTGTATGAAGAAAGGAAATATGGACGTTTGACCTTTATGGCTGGCTGGAGCCACTAGTGAGCAAACATATGTTGCTAATGTATACCTGCCTACTCCTTCTTCTACCAGTCCATCTATTATCTAATCACTTCAAGACCCGCAACTAATAAAAGACACTGTTTTTAAAGCCTGTAGTTCTTGGGCATCTGAACATTTGATAAGTAGGATGATTTTACAATATTATGTGTTTTCTTTTTGTATTTTAGGAAAATAAATAAAGGATCATCACAATGATGAAATTCAGGAAAACTTTGTCTATAAAGTAGTTTTTCCCATGAAGCAATTTTTGTGGTGGTGGTTTCTGTCACTTTTTTTTATCAAGAGCCCACTGTGTTCCAGGCAGTGAGCTGACCACTTTACATGTTTTTTTCTTTATTTTACAGATTAGGGTGTCAGAGAGAAGATGAGAAAATCAAAATTTAAATAAAAAAATAAATCCACTCTAATAGTAGATCAAGGCAATGATCATCAACGACTACTAAAACTATTAGTTGAAAAGTTTTCAGGGAACTTAATTTCAAAATTATCGGTGGTATGTGCTAGTATATGTTTTAGGGAAGAAATGTCCTTACCTTCCTTGTTCTTCTTCCTTTCCCTCCTTGTGGCATTCTTTTGGTTTCTCTTTCATTTGTGGCTTTCACCTTACTCTAGATTGTACTGATGTTATTTGTAGACTTATCTTTGCCTACCACCTAGAGTTCAAAATTTACTACAGAGGTTTTTAACTAATCTGGGATTCCTCATCAACCTTTTTGAGACTTGTGATGAAAGCTATGAACTGTCTCCCCAGAAGAATGTACATATGTGTAAACAAAAGTTATCTTATTAGTTCAGGAAGACTCCAGGGTAAAGACTCTTTTTCTAGATTGTGTGTTCCTTAAGAACAATACCTAAGTTGCATTGACCTTCGTGTTTTTGGCAGAGCCTACCATGTATATAAAAGATACTCAGCAAATAATTTCTGAATTGATTAATTGAAATGCAAAATGAAAATATTCCAATTTCTACCTACAGAATCTCTAAACACATTTTCTTTGTTTCCTTAGGCTTCCATCTCAGTGGCACAGTAACTGAGCCAGCCAGTACATCTGAACCAGCAATGACTTACAAAGTTGCAATCAGTTTTGATCGATGCAAAATCACTTCAGTGACATGTGGCTGTGGGAACAAGGACATATTCTACTGTGCTCATGTAGTAGCACTCTCACTCTACAGGATTCGTAAACCAGACCAAGTCAAATTGCGTCTTCCTATCTCAGAAACCCTTTTCCAGATGAATAGGGACCAGCTACAAAAGTTTATTCAATATTTAATCACAGCACACCACACTGAAGTTCTTCCTACTGCACAGAAACTGGCAGATGAGATTCTGTCCTCCAACTCAGAAATCAACCAAGTTAACGGTAATTGTACATTTTTGTTGCTAAAAATCTACTTTGTTGCTTTATTGCATGTTTAGAGGTTTGCATTTATAATCATTTAACCTTAATTCATTCTATACAAACAGCCATGTATTTAAACTCTTAGTTTCTTAAAGCAGTCCAATTGTCTACCTCAGAAAGGTTTTGGCAAAAAAAAGGACAGAGAAAGAGTTATGTATTGATCTAGTTTATGGACTTTATTTGTCCATGAAATCCCTGACCCCAGGGCCTGGAATATTTAAGAGTGAGAGAATGGATAAAATAATTTTTGTCATTCAGTGAAATGAGATGGGTATAAGAATTCTCTTAACATTTCAGGATCCTACACACCAACAGAGTTATTCTAAAGAACAACTGTTAGCATTGTGTTTATGAGCTATGTATGTAATGGGGGCGGGATGCATGAATATTGAAAGATATTATGTTCACTCACTTATTCAACAAGTATATATTGAGTACCCACTATGTGCAAGCAATAGTGCTGGTTGTTGAGAGCATAAAACAGACGCAGTTCCTGCCTGCAAGTAGTAGGAAAGACAGCCAAGCCTGAAATAAACGCCTGCTTTTATAATGAAGCCAGCTTGTAGAGACATAATTGTAGAAAACCACTGAAGAATTTTGAGAAGATAGCTACATGAGCCAATTTTTCATTTTGTTTGTTCGGTTCTACTATGTTCCAGGCATCGCACAAAGGACTTTAAATATGTAATTCATTTAGTTTTCTAAACTACCCTGTGAGGTAGGTGTTATAACCATTATTATTTCATAAATAAGAAAATTATATATAACCCAGGCTTATCTGACTTCAGAACTCAAGTTTTTATGCTTGTCTATATAACCTATCTATTTTTAGAAGAAAACTATGGTACTAGTATGAAAGAGGCAATGAGACAAGGTGGATGGCCTGTATAATACTGTAGTCCATGTGCCAAAGGGCCCACCTTTCCCAGTTGTCCAATAGAGTTAATCAAGTCCTACACACAACCTCCTCAGAAACAAGGATAGTCAGACAGACAGGCTTCCAGGAACTTTTGCTAACTAACAGAAATAATCTTTGTTGCTTTATAAAACTCAAAGTTGTAGTATTTACATAAAGACTAAGGTCTCTCTATTTGAGTGATATTATTAAATAGTAGTCTATTTCTTTTTATCCCACATAGGGAGACTTTTCTAATTCTCTGGCCTCCTTAAATCTAGAGTTCTTAGGAACCTGAGTTCCGCCCCATCCCCAGAGAGAAGTAGAGCTCTGTACCCTAACAACTGGGCTATTGCCTGCTTTTGTGCCTCATTCCCACTAGCTCTGTCCCAGAGTTTTTACCTATTTCCAAGTCTCTTGCCTTTTCTTGAACAGCCCACTTTGGTTCAGGACCTGTATGGTATCTGTCTTTTTCACCAATGCAACTCTCTTCTCTTTACCACTGTGCTGAAGCAACCTCTATCTCTCATTATACTTCCCACCTTGGTATCTTACTATTTGTCTGAAATTAGGCTGAAATGATAACTTTGAACTTGAAATGTGATTCTCAGCCTTCCCTAGGAACTACTACTTCTGTACTTGTTTTTATCCCACATTTATATTAGTTTTATACCCCAAGTTTTATAGTATTCTGCAAGGCCTTTCCTAACCTATTTCTAATAACCAGTGCTGATAGAGACAATGATACTTAAAATGGGGTGGTGGTAGAGATACTTTAGAGCTAACATGGACTGGATTCAACATCCAGGTATGTAGGATGAGTGAGGAGTGAAGAAGAGGAAGATGAGAGACAACTGAATCTCAGAATGTCTAGCTAGTATGACGTTGATTGATTTAATGATAATTTTGCCATTCACTTAGGGAACATAAGAGAAGGGATGAATTTAGAAGAAAGAAGAATTCAATTTAAGTTTGAGGTGCTCGTAGAACACTTAGGTAAAATTTTCTGATAGAAAGATATATGGATCTGGAATTGAGAACAAAAGTCACAATTCTGGAGTTACTAGCATAGAGACGATATTTGAAGTCATGTTTCTGTTCCCTGCTGAATCTTTCAACACTTAGAACTTCTTCCTTCTCTTCCTCCTAAACCCTACTCCTCACCAAAACAGATATAAAAAGCTGGAATAAGATTTCTAAAACTGCTAATTGCCTGCTTTTAATATCAGAGATTGCTCTGCTTCTAACTTGCCTGAAATCTTTGCTTGTATTAGTCCCTATATGTAGTTATAGCTAGACTTTGCCTTGTCTTCTTTGGATTGAAGATTTAATTTGCTCTAGTAACTTCATACCCTAAGATTCTGTGGCATAAACATCCTGGCCAGTTCTTCAGTTTCTGCTTATTCATGAAGAGAGATTGTATACCAAGAAAAAGTAAGATAAGGAGTTGAGTCAGGAACCATGTCTTACTAATTTTTGTGTCTTCATCTCTAAGCATGGTACCTGGGAAATAATCAGGATTTGTTTAATGAATAGAGCCATGCATATATAGGTGATGAAATAAGAGCGAATGTAGCAAATAGCAAAGTAGAATGAGAAATGAGAAAAAGTTAGCAAGTTATAATCAAAGCCAGTATAGAATTGAGTTTCAAAAAGTGAATGGTCAACAGTGTTGAATATTGTGGACGATACAGACTATAACTAACAAATATAGAAAGGTATTTTTGGGGAAATAGAGACTATGCAAAGAAAAGCCAACTTTGAGAAGGTATTAATATTATCATCATAACAATAAAGGAAGATTTTGCAACCATGAAACAAAAACTGGATACTATAAAAACATTCACAGAACAAACTAATGAGTAGTATAAATACAAAGGCAAAAAAAAAATTATAAAACCAAGTGATGGAAAATAAATGTAAGAAAATTTCCTATAGAGTAGAGCAAAAAGATAAGGAGATGAAAAATAGGAGGAAAAAATGTCAAAAATTAATAGAACAAATCCTGGAATTACAATGTTTGAATAATAGGGGTTTCAGAAGTAGAAAACAGAGGTAAGAAATGTATCAATGAAATAATTTGAAGAAATTTTTCTAGAACAAAAACATTGAGTTTCCAAACTGAAAGGATTTTACCAATTGCCCAGCAATGAGAAGAATCTTTTCAATAAGTGATGCTAGATAAATTGGATATTAATGAGGGGAAGAAAACTTGATTACTACCTCATACCATACAGAAAGGTCAATTACAGATGGATTGCAGGTACAAATGTGAAAAGTAAAACTATAAAGCATGTAAGAGATAACAAGAAAGTAACTTCATGTCCTTGAGGAAGGAAAGAATTTAAGTAGGAAAAAATTGATAAATTAGATTACACTAAAAAATATAAATTGCTGTTTGTCAAAAGGCACCATTAAAAGACTAAAAAGGAACTCATACAATTTAATTCTCTCTCTCTCTCTCTCTCTCTCTCTCTCTCTCTCTCTCTCCTCTCTCTCTCCAATTAAAAAATGGGCAGAGGACCTGAATAGACATTTCTCCAAAGAGGACATACAGATGGCCAGTAGACATATAAAAAGATGGTCAACATCACTAATCATCAGGGAAAAACAAATTAAAGCCATAATGAGATATCACCTCACACCAGTCAGAATGGCTATCATAAATAAATCAACAAACAGCAAGCGCTGGTGAAGATGTGGAGAAAAGAGAATCTTCATGCACTGTTGGTTGGATTGTAAATTGGTACAAACACTCTGGAAAACACTGTGGAAGTTCTTCAAAACATTAAAAATAGAATTACGCTATTATCCAGCAATTCCACTTCTGAGTATTTATCTGAAGAAAATAAAAACACTAATTCAGAAAGACATACGCACCTCTCTGTTCATTGCAGCATTATTTACATAGCTAAGATATGGAAGCAACTTAAGTGTCCATCGATAGACAGTTGGATAAAGAAGATGTGGTACATGTATACAATGGAATATTACTCAGCCATAAAAAAGAATTAAAATTTGCCATTTGTGACAACATGGATGGACCTAAGTGAAATAAGTCAGACAGACAAAGAGAAATACTGCATGATCTCACTTATATGCGGAATCTAAAAAACAAAATAAATGAAATGGAAATAAACTCATAGGTACAGAGAACATTTTGATGGTTGCCAGATGGGAAGGGGAGTGGGGAAGGGGTCATAAAGGAGAAGAGATTAAGATATACAAATTGCCAGTTATAGAAACTGTCATGGGAAAATAAAATATACCATAGGGAATATAGTAAACGTTATTATAATAATGATGTATGGTGTTAGATAGGTACTAGACATATGTACCACATTGTAAGTTATATAAATGTCTATTAACTACTTTGTACACCTGAAATTAATATAATATTTTATGTCAACTGTAATTGAAAATATTTTAAAAGTTAGGAAAAAAGAGACTAAAAAGGCGAGCAAGTACTGGGAAAAGATATTTATAACACAGATAACTGACAAAGGGCTTATATCCTAAATATATAAAGAACCCTTACAAATAGTAAAATGGATGAAAGACACAAAAGGCTCTTGACAAAAAAAGGATATCAAAATGCCTAATACACATATTAAAAGGTGTTTAACTAATTAGTAATCAGGGAAATGCAAACTAAAACCACGATGACTTGCCACTGCATATCTACCAAAATGGCTAAGCCAATATCAAGTATTAGTGAGGATATTGAGCAACTGGAACTAATATTTTGCAGGTGGGAATGTAAATTGTTACAGTCACTTTGAGAAACTGGTATCATCTAACCAAAAAGTTGAACATATGCATACCCTGTGACCCAGAAATTCTTCTCCTAGATGTCTGCCCAATGGAAATGAATAGCATAATTTGTAATAGCCTAAAATAGAAACAACCCAAATATCCATCAACAGTAGAATAGCTAAATAAGTTGATACATTTATATAATGGAATATTATACATCAGTGAAAATAAATAAAGTATTGCTAAACACAAAAATTTGGGTGAATCTTACAAATATGATGTTGAGTGAAAGAGGCCAGACACAAAAGAATAACTTGTATGATTCTATTTGTGTAAAGTTTAAAAACAAGTCCCTGGTATTAGAAGTCAGGATGATAGTTACTTTGTGGGGAGAGGAAACAAGAGTGTTTACGAAGGGACTTCTGAGATTCTAGTAGTAGTCTATTTCTTGACTTTGGTGACAGTTACACTGTTAAAATCACTATCTGATAATTCATCAAGCTGTACGCTTAATATATGTGCACTTTTCATAATTTATATTTCAATTTAAAAATTTTAATTTAAAAAGTGGTATGTGTTTCTGCATACGTATGTGTACAGGGTAAAAAAAAACTGGAAAGAAATATATATACCATAATATTAACATTAATCTATGGCTGGTGGAATTATAGGTAGATTTTTATTTTCTTTATGCTTTAGTATATTTTCTACAATAAGCATGTATTATTTTTATAATTTCAAAAAGGATGTTTAAGAATGAAAGAAAAATTTGTTCCACAGACATAATAGTCCCCTCAGGGCAGGTCTCATTGTAACAGCCTCATGCTAACTTGGAGCCTCAACCCAAGCTATTTTGTTTCATAATTATTTATAAAAGATATCCTTTCTACCTTATTTTCCTATGGAAAATTTCACACTATAATGTTAAAGTGTCATTTACATTGACTGGGTCTGCTTTACCACTACTGAATTTCATACTCATTTTTTTAAATAAAAAGACTAAACTATTCTAACCAGTAAACATATAGGGACATTTTCATCTTTTTTTTTTTTAACCAAAAGATTTTGCCTGGAAGTTAAGGAGGGACAGCTAGAGAGGCTGGTTGTGAACTCCAGGCCTAGTTTATCTAGTTAAAATTAATCTGTGCACATCTCTTGTTTATTTATTCCTAAATGCTATATCCTCCTCTACTATATGACCTTTAATGTTGACATTTCTTATAAATTAATCTTAGGTTTTCTCTTCATCTTATTCTACATGATCTCTATAGCTGGTCTCAGCTACATCCTTGACTTGAAATGTCATCTATGTACTATGACTCAAATATATTTCTCCAGCCCAGATCGTTTGTGCTTTAGATTCTTTTTTCAACTGACTATGCCAATATCACAAAGACATCCCGAGGTCAACATACCCAAATGTGAATTTATATTCTCTCCCAAACTTGCTTAATAAATAGCACCACCATCTAGCTCTAGATCATGATAAGAAACCTTGTAATCATCCTTAACACCTTTTTCTTATAATCCACATGCATTCCATTGCAAGACCTGTTAATTTTATCTCCGAAGTATATTTCATCATTTTCCATTCCTCTGTATATTTAAGGTGATACTGCCATCAAACCACTATAATCTCTCACTTTGATTGCTACCGTAGCCTTCTAACTGATTTCTGTATATATCCACAGTTTCTCTCTTCTATTCCATTCTCCACACAGCCATCCAAAGTAACTTTTCTATAACTACAGATTTTGTTAATATTCCTGTTGTCTGGAATATTGGTCTCCTGTTGCCTTCAGTATAGTTACTGAATTTCAGTAACTATACTGAATTTCATATGGCCTACAAAACCTTGCATGATCGTAGCTTTTGCCTACATTTTCACATGATATTCCCTTTCCTTGGAATACTCTTACTATCCTCCCCCCTTTATTATAGAGGTACTTAATTACCACAATAATTTATGACTTCATGCTTTTTTGAACAAAAAATATGCACAATATTTCCTCCACTCTCTGCCAAGCTAACTCCTGTTCATTCTTCAGGTGTCCACTTAAATGTCACTTTCTTAGGAAAAACTTGGTTGACCTTTCTTTCTTTCCACACAAATATATACATGTGTGATTTTTTTTTTCCCTTAACGTCCCAGCTAGGCTAACAGCTCCACAAGGACAAGGGACTATATCTGCTTTGTTTACCACTGTATATCTAGTATTTGTCTGAGGTCCCAGCACATAGTAGGCTCTCAATAAATATTGGTTAAACAAATGAAAATGTCTTAGGAAATTATCTTTGGGGCCTCTTGCCAATTCATGCTTTCCCAGATGACTTTGCTTCCTTCAATAGTCACACCAATTCCTTGTGTTTTGTTACCTGGATGCCTCAAATATTGACTTACTCTCTTTCTTGCTGCAACCTCCTATTTTGGTAGCTCAGTTTCTCATCTCCTGGGCTTATTGTATACCAACAAACATTTATACCGTTTCCTTCCTTTCTTTCCTATCAGATAAACGAACTTTTTGAAGTTTTAGGTGAAATTTTATTCTTAGTAACTCTGAAGGCCTTATCCTATCTCAGCAGTTCTCTATAATCTGCATAGTAGGTATTTATAAATTGTGCCTTATTTCCTCCACAGCTGCTGCCACTACTGCCTGGGCCCAAAAGGTATTCCAGTTTTCTCCATAACTTTTCAAATCTTAGAGGGGATGTCACTGTACACTACCAGTTGATTAAAGCCAGCTCCCCTAGGAGACTGGGTCCTGCTCCTACTTTTTTATATCCTAGTTTAACCACCCAAGGGTCTGAACTGGTATTTAAACCATGTCTGCCACTTGCTTTTGGAGTACAATTGCTGTTCTTTCATCTTCCTCATCCTTAGCAACAAGGTACTCAGAGGCCTAGTCCTTGATTTATGCCTAGTTTATCTCATTCTATCTCAGTTCTGTCTCTATAGAGCTACTAAAAACTAAAATCATTAGAATTGAGGATATCATCTGTATTTTTAACACAAATCCCAAGAGAATCACTAGTGAGAGAACTCTATTATCCTCAATATGTGGAAAATACATTATTCTGACTAATTCTATGCAGGTATACCTTGGAGACATTGCAGGTTCAGTTCCAGACCACCGCAGTAAAGTGAGTATCACAATAAAACAAGTCACATGAATTTTTTGGTTTCCCAGTGCATATAAAATTTATGTTTATACCATGCTGTAGTCTATTAAATGTGCAATAGCATTATGTCTAAAACAATGTACATACCTTAATTAAAAAATACTTTTTTTTCTAAAAAATGCTAACCATCATCTGAGCCTGTTGGAAAAATGGCTGATAGACTTGCTTGGTGCAAGGTTGCCATAAACCTTCAATTTGTAAAATACACAGTATCTGTGAAGCATAATAAATCAAGGCACAAAAAAGGCAAGGTATGCCTGTATTCTGTGTGGTAGCATAGGCCAAGAAATGATTTGGCTGTCTTCAGACACACCACACAGCTTATCTTCAGGGGCATGAAACCAGCTGGTGGATCATCAGTCTGAGGCCAAAGGCCAAAGTATAGCCTTGTAGTAAAGAACACAGACTTTGGAGAGAGACTGACATGTAGATTCTGGCTTATATTTTCCATTTGTTTTGTTACTGTATAAGCTTTAGGCTTTGTGTTTTCTTGAGTTGTTCTTTTTTTTTTTTTTTTTAAGTAGAATAATAATACCACCTCATAGAATTGTTACAAGAGTTCACTGGAATTTACTCAACAGATATTCATTGAGCACCTGCTCTGTGCCAGACACTGTTCTATATGTTGCAAATATACCAGCAAGCAAAACAGTTTATGCCCTCAAGGAGCATGCATTCTAGTGGAGATATGTATAAAAAGTGCTTGGACTATGGCATGTAGGAAGCACTCTATAAATGGTTGTTATTAGCAAATATTTAGGGATAAGGAGGAGTATATTTGTTTTGCTTTGCGACTTCGGGATACAAAAGAAGTATAGGATATATTATTTGCCCACCTGGAGCATAAATTTAGATGATAATGAGACATATATTTGTTCATTCGATAAATATTATAATGAGCCAGGCACTGTGAGGTACAAAAATGAATCCCTACTCTTAAAAACCTTCAATTCAGTTAGGAATATATGAGAAATGCAAATGTCAATATAAAACAAAATGCAACAGCTCTTTAAGAGAGATAATAATAAAGTACTTAGAAGACTGTTAGTGCCTTTATATGCATTTGAGCATAAAATGGACATACTTTGACAGGTAGCAATGGGATATATGGCTATTTCAGTGAGGGAGTAAAAGAGCCTCTCCCGCCAAGCGAACTAAGCAGTACATGACCTTTGGCAGTGTTAGCCTCTCTGTATACCGATTTTATGGTTTCCATTTCTCATTGTGGCCCTGACTCTAGAGCTGAGGCAGTATTGACAATGAGAAGTGTGTGTTTGGCCAAAGAACCATCTGCGGGGAGGGGAAGAGGAATAAGGGGAAAAGCATACCAAAATCATAAGGAAATGTGTTGACTTCTGGGAACACAAAGTTTCTAGCTGAAGCATAGGATAAGTATAGGGAGGACAGGGCTAGAAATGAAAGATAGGGGGCCTGAGCATGGAAGGCCTTGAATGCCAAGCTAAGGCATTTGGACTTAATTTAGTAAAAATCTAAATCATCATTTGAGCAGTAAAATGATATGATCAACTGTGTTTAGAATAATAGACTTGAAGAAGAATAGCATGTAGTAGATACCATAGTCCTCTCTTATCAGCAGTTCCACCTTCTGTGGTTTCAGTTACCTGTGGTCAGCTGCGGTCTGAAAGTATTAAATTGAATATTCCAAAAATAAACAATTCATCAGTTTTAAATTACATGTCATTCTGAGTAGTGTGATGAAATCTCACTCTGTCCTGCTCCATCCCACTCCATCCCACCCAGGACATGAATCGTCCCTTTGTCCAGCATATTCACATACACTAACTGCTCGTTAGTCATTTAGTAGCTGTCTTGGTTATCAGATCAACTGTCCTAGTATGCAGTGCTTGTGTTCAAATAACTCTTATTTTACTTAATGGCTCCGAAGCACAAGAGTAGTGATGCCAACAATTTGGATATGCCACAGAGAAGCCCATAAAGTGCTTCTTTTAAGTGAAAAGGTAGTACAGTATAATAATATAACATCATAGTATATTATAATTGTTCTATTTTATTATTAATGTTGCTAATCTTTTATCGTGCCTAATTTATAAATTAAACTATCATAGGTATGTATATATAAGAAAAAACATTATATATATATATGTTTGGCATTATCTGTGGTTTTAGGCATCCACTGGGGGTCTTGTAACATATCCCCATGTATAAGGAGAGACTACTGAACCATAAACTGGCAGATTATATGTGTTAATTAGTATTTGTGGAATAAATCAATGTGTGAACCCTCCTGATTCCCTGGGGAATAAGATGCAGTAAAAAAAGCTTTGCTGTGCAGACCTGGATTACATTTGACCAGGGCTTTGATATAGGGAGGAAGAAAAATATAGACTGACTGATTAAACATGACATGAATTTTAAACTATTGCATGGCCACACCTATAGAGTGTTGACATATAGTCTATTGTCACTTGGAGGCAGATTTCTAAAAACTTATTGCACGACTCTGTCTTTGAGAAAGTGAGAGAAGATTCAGTTTTCATTCCGTAAACGTTTGTTGGATGTCTGTCACATTACCAGCACTGTGCTAGAGGTGATTTAACCATGGATTCAACTTGGAATTCAACCGTTAGCAAAGAGCTAACAGGCTACTAGGGAAGAGGAATGTGTAAATAACTAAAACTGTTTTTTAAGTGGTGTTGTTGAAGTGAACGAAGATGTGAAAGATATTTTGAGTATAAATTTATAAAATTATATCACTCTATATACAACTCTGCCTGTGCTTTAGGGGGCAAGTTTCTAGAAATTTAGAAATGTTGACTTTACTTGAGAAGCTACAATTTTATAATGAACTTTAAAAACAGAATGTTTTGTCTTCTTAGAAAATATTTTTGTTTTAAAATAATACGTATACCTTAAGGCTTATTTGAACTTCATAGAAAGGCAAAAAGAAAAACATAAATGTCACCCTCCTAAGGAAAAAAAATCACTATTTTCATGTTTGTATTTCCTTCCAGACTTTTTTTCCCACTAAGATGATATATATTGATCTTGGAAGAAGATACAACTGAAATTTAAGAGAACATGAAACTAGCATTAGATTCCTTACATTTATTTTGGACCACACAGTTGACACTCAGATTAAAGCAAAATATCTATTTGTGGTTTTTTTGTTTTTTGTTTTTTAATTTTTTAATTTAAGTATAATTGGTATATGATATTTTTAGTTATATTAATTTTAGGTATATAACATAGTAATTTTACATTTTTTATACTTTACAATGTGCTCACCCCACTAATTCCAGTAATCACCTGTCACCATGCCAACTTATCACAATATTATTACTATATTCCCCTTCAACTTTTTGACCCATTTCTCCACTCCCTCTCTCCAGCAACCATCCCTTTGGTCTTTGTTTCTATGAATCTGTTTTCTGTTTTGGTTTGTTTGTTTGTTTGTTTTTAGATTCCACATATAAGTAAAACTATACAGTATTTGTTCTACTCTGTCTCACTTATTTCACTTAGCATAATACCCTCTAGATCCATCTATGTTGTCTCAAATGGCAAGATTTTATTTATTTTTATTGCTGAGTAATATTCCATTGTGTGTGTTTATGTATATGTGTGTGTGTGTCTATCTATCTATCTATCTATCTATCTATGCCATATCTTCTTTATCCATTCATTTATTGATGGATACCTAGGTTGCTTACATATCTTGGCTGTTGTAAATAATGCTGCAGTGTACATAGGGGTGCATATATCTTTTTGAATTAGTGTTTTTATTTTCTTCAGATAAATACCCAGAAGTGGAATTGCTGGGTCATATGGTAAATCTATTTTTATTTTTTTGAGGACTTTCCATAATGTTTTCCATAGTGGCTGTACCAATTTGTAGTACTACCAACAGTGCATGAGGGTTCCCTTTTCTCCACATTCTCACCAACATGTTATTTTTTGATTTTTTGATAATAGCCATTCTGACTGGTATGAGGTGGTATCTTGTGCTTTTGATTTGCATTTCCCTGATTAGTGATGTTAAGCATCTTCTCATATGTCTGCTGTCCATCTGTATGTCTCCTTTAGAGAAATGTCTTTTCATGACCTCTGTCACTTTTTTGATCAGATTGTTTATTTTTTCGTTACTGAATTGTATGAGTTTGTTATATATTTTGGATACCAACTCCTTATCACATATATCATTTGTGAATATATTCTCCCACTGAATAGGTTTTTATTTTGTTTTGTTGATGGCTTTCTTCACTGTTCAGAAGCTTCTTAATTTGATGGAGTCCAACTTGTTTATTTTTGCTTTTGTTTCCATTGCTCAAGGAGACCTAGTCAAAAAGATATTATTCAGACTGTTGTAGTTTACTACCAGTGTTTTCTTCCAGGAGTTTTATGGTTTCGGGCCTTACATTTAAGTCTTTAATTCATTTTGAGTTTATTTTTGTATATGGTATAAGAAAGTAGTCCAGTTTCATCTTTTTGCATGTATCTGTCCAGTTTTCCCAATATCACTCATCGAAGAGACTTGTTATTCCATTGTATATTCTTACCTCCTTTGTTGTAGGTTAGTTGGCCATTTAAGCCAGGGTTTATTTCTGGATGCTCTATTCTGTTTCATTGATCTATGTGTCTGGTTTTGTGCCAATAATATACTGTTTTGATTATTACAGCTTTGTGGTATAGTTTGAAATCAGGAAGCGTGATACCTCCAACTTTGTACTTTTTTGTTTTGGCTATTTGTAGTCTTTTGTGGTTCCATATATGTTAGGATTATTCTAATTCTGAGAAGAATGTCATTGGTATTTTGATAGGAGTTGCATTGAATCTGTAGATTGCTTTTAGGAGTAATGGTATTAATCCTTCCAATACATGAACATGGTATATCTTCCATTTATTTGTGTGTGTTTCAGGTTCTTTCTTCAATGTCTTATAGTTTTCAGAGTAGAGGTATTTTATATCTTTGATTAAATTTATTCTTAGTATTTTCTTTTTGATACAATTGTAAATGGGATTGTTTTCTTAGTTTTTCCTCTGATTGTTATAAGTATATAAGAATATAACAGATTTCTTTTATATTAATTTTGTATCCTGCTATGTTACTGAATTCTTTTATAAATTCTATTAATTTTCTGGTGGATTCTTTAGGGTTTTCTATGTATAGTATCATGTCGTCTGTAAATGTTTTTTTATATAGTCGCAAAGTGCCTTTCCCGCTCAATGTGTACCATGTGAACTCGGGAGTCATTTTACTGTTCCCATTCCTCACAGGTGCCCCTGACCCCACAGCTGGGGCCAGCATTGATGATGAGAACTGTTGGCATTTGGATGAAGAACAGGTGAAAGAACAAGTGAAGCTCTTTCTCTCCCAGGGTGGTTACTATGGCTCTGGAAAGCAACTCAATTCAATGTTTGCCAAGGTAAGATCTAAAATGGTTGTGTTTTGTTTGTTTGTCTGTTTACTTTCTTATGTAAACTGAGCTCACTAAACTTTTGGCTTCATGCATTGTAGCCAGCTCACTTGAGCTAGCTGTGCTGAATGCTTGAAAGCTTACTAATAAAAGAAGCTGATCAGAGCAGACCTGAGCAGGTTGCATCCAGGGAGCTCCTACTACCTCATCCTGGTAGTCCTCTTCTGTTCCACTTTCTAAATGAGTTAGCATTGCTGGGGGTGTTTTAGTAATAAAGATTTGAACTCAAGGCTGCCCGATGAGGCCTTGAAGAGATTTTCGTACTGGAGGTCTCACAGCAGGTTTTCTTTTTTTTCTTAATACATTTAGTAAGATATAATTCACATACCATAAAATTCACCTATTTTAAAGTGTACAATTCAGTGGCTTTTATATTAAGATGTGTGCAGCCATCACCACAGTCAACTTTAGAACATTTTCATCACCTTCAAAAGAAATCCCATCCCCTTTAGCTATCATTTTCCTATCCTTCATATTCCCCTTCCCCAGCCCTAAGCAACTATTAATCTACTTTCTCTTTCTATAGATTTTCTGGACTTTCATAGTATGGAATCATAGTATATAGTCTTTTGTGACTGGCTTCTTTTACTTAGCATAATATTTTCAAAGGCCATTTGTGTTATATCATGTATCAGTACTTCATTCCTTTTTTTCTGGCCAAATAATATTCCATTGTATAGATACCCCACATTTTGTTTATCTGTTTGTTGGTGGACATTTTGATTATTTCAACCTTTTGGCTATTATAAATAATGCTGCTATAAACATTCTTGTACAAATTTCTTTGTGGACATATGTTTTTATTTCTCTCTAGGAGTAGAATTGTGTTATATGATAACTCTCTGTTTAATTATTTGAGGAACTGCTAGACTGGTTTCCAAAGTGACTACAGCATTTTACATTTCCACCAATGGTATATGAGGGTTCTGATTTCTCTGTATCCTCACCAACACTTGTTGTTATCTGGCTGTCTGATTCTAGCCATTCTAGTGAGTGTGAAGTGGTATCCCATTGTGCATAGCAGCCTTTCTTGATACATGCAGAGAATTTCTTTACAGAATAAAAGGCCTTCTTTTTGGCTTTTTGGAAATATTGTGCTTAGATATTTCATCTTCTCCTCCTCTTCCTCTCCTTTCTTCTCCTCCTACTTTTTTATGATGTGCAGTCACCAACCCCTTACCCCTCCTTATGTGTCAGGTTCGAGAGATGCTGCGGATGAGAGATTCCAATGGAGCAAGGATGCTGACGCTAATAACTGAGCAATTTATGGCTGATCCACGACTCACACTCTGGAGGCAGCAAGGAACAAGCATGACAGATAAGTGCAGGCAGCTCTGGGATGAGCTAGGTAAGTTCCCATGTCTCAGAGAAGTGCTATGTCTGTCCTACCAGCTTGTTCCTTGGCAAGAGTGTTAGTAAACACTTGCCATCAGTCGTTATATTAGATTTTGCTGAGTGAACTTTATCCCAGCTGGTGGAAGATTTAGGCTCTACAGAGGCCACCCAGAGTAATTCTGAACTCACTTGTGTTGCTTCCACAGCATTATGCTTTGTTATTGACATCAGCATTCTGTTCCAGATGATACTACATAGAAGCCTTTGCTGAGAGAAAACTTCTTCCCTTGGCTTCTGTTGCATGGCACTAGCCTGGCTCTCCAAATACTTACCAACCTTATTTTTCTCACTTTCTCTGCATCTGTTCCTCTTTTCACTCCTTGACAGACCTCTTAGACATAGGACAGTTTCCAAGACCTGGACTTTGGACTTCTAGTCTTCTTTATACTCCCTTGAAAACCTCTTTTTTTTTTTTTTTTTTTTTAATATCATGGCTTTAGAATGTAGCTCTGCAATGATCTCACCCTCATCTTTTTTACACTTATATGAGTTCTAGCCCCATGTTAGTAGCTATCCTTTGACTCTTTCCACTGAAAAATCCCCTGATTGCCTTAAGCTTGAGAAATCTAAAAATGAACTCAGGCCTCCTATAAAAAAATGATTTTCCTGACTAGCATTGGCACCACCACTCCTTATTCTATGAAACTTATTGTCAAGCACTCATTTTCCTTTTATTCCCTACATCCAGTCACCAACTCCATTTGATTCCCCTATCTTCAAAATGCAAATTAGTGTCCATTCCCACTTTTCGTTCTCCGACACCACGGGTCTCAGTGAGGACCTTGGGACTTTTAGATTAAATTGGAACTGTGGCCTCTTGAATGGCCTCCCTGTTCTTCATTCTTCTTATCAAGGCCATGTTCTTTAGTAATCATTTTTCTTTATCATTCCCCTGCTCCAAGTCCAGTTTTACAATGCTGTCTCAGTTCCTCTTCATGTTGTCAAAATCCTCTGAACTCACCATTCAATCATGGCCCCACTTTTGGGTTATACTGAACAAGTTCTATATGGCATATTCTAAAAGTTCTAATATAGCTCCTTGGTACTTCCCCCACCCCAGGAAGTAACAACAAACTTTCTACTTGTACATAATAGCAGAGGAAAAAACTGCAGCTTAGGGTTTTAGTGAGTTCTTCTAGACGAAAGCCCCTGAGGCATATATTTTATGCTCTCAGGGCTGAAAACCTTGAGGAATGAGGTTTAATGACTCTGGGACTGTACTTGGTTACTTTGGGGGTAAGTGTGGGCTTTTGGTTTGGGTGCTGAGGCTTTTCAGTAACACCTAGAGCACTAATGGCTTCAGAGCTTTCATTAATAATGAATAGCTACATTATTATATGCTAATCTCCCTTTTAAAGATCATACTCACATTGTTTCACTTAATTCTCATAACAACCCTATGAGGTAATTGTGTGTTTATTGCAAAAAACCAAATAGCTCTGGTTACTTTTGGATACAGAAAAAAATAAAGAATTATAGAAAGCTGCCTCTGCCTTGACACAATCACATTTTCTGAAGTACAGGAATGTTGCACTATTAGTCTATAGGTTCCCATCCAGCCAGTTGTGACCAGGGTCACATGACACAATGCATGGCGACTTGGGAACTGCTTCTAGACTCCTCAGAAGGGATTATAGGCATGGACTCCCTTCCAGGTTAAGATATTGGCATCTCCATATTTTTAGAATAGAAAATTGAGCTCAGAAAAGTTAAGTACGTTATTCAAAGTCACACACTAACAAGTGGTGGTTCTAATACTAGAACTCCAATCTGTCTGACTCCAAATCAAATATCCGTCTCAACATCTCTCTCAATTCTATCTTGTAATGCACTCTGTTTCTCAAAGTGCATGTTTTCTAAGAATTTGAAATCAACCTTCTTCAGAGAGTAAATTTCATCTGAGGCCTGAACCCCTTGGAGTAATTTCTATAACAGTCATGGGATTGTGCTGTGAACTTGGGCTTGGTTTTTGGGGTAATGGTAGGTGAGAGGAAGTAAGAAGAATGGCTTTCAGTGCTTTTAAAGTTCTTGTCATGTACTTAGGCTCATAATGAAAACCTCTTGCTTCTGACATTTTCATATCTGAGAAATTGCTATATCGACCTTCCAAGAAACTCAGCATTCTGCAAAGACAGTGTTTCTCAAACTTCTCTGAATCACTCAGAGTACTTGTTAGAACAAATTATGAGGCTTATCCCCAGAGTTTCTGATTCAGTAGGTTGGAGTGAGGCCTGATCATTTGCCAATGCTGATGCCACTGTTCCAGAGACCACGTTTTGAGAACCATGGCACTAAAGGAAGTCTTATGGGTTAGACTCTAGAGCACAGAGATTCATGCTTCCCTTAACTTCTCAGAGTTCCTTACTGGCCCCAAGGCCGATCACCTGGGGAGGGCCTAGAAAGGGTTTGTAGGAACTTAAGAAGCAATCAGGCATGAAGTTTTCTCATCTCCCCATATCTGCACACATATGCTTTACTTTCTCTTCTGTTAAAATCTATAAAGTATCTCTGCTCCCATAAAGGGCCAGTCCTTACATATTTGCTCTAGGTCCTATACCATCTCCTTTTCCAAAAAATTTTATGCCTGCAATTATCCTTGCTCTGGCATCATTAATTTTTCGGTCTCTACTGGATCAACCCCATTGGCACATAAACATGTTCTAATATCTTTAGTCTCAAGAAAAGTGCCTTTGATATTCCCACCCCCCTCCAATCATTACCCTATTTCTCTTCTTTCCTTTAAAGAACACTTCTTGAAAAACTTGTCTGTAATTACTCTTTCCATTTGCTCACCTCCATTATCTCTTCACTGAAGTTGAGCTTCCATTGCTCATTGCTGACACTACTGAAGTAGCTATTGTCAAAGTTACCAGTAACCTCTATATTTCTAGATACAGTAGTCACTTCTTAGTTGTTACATTATTTGATCTCTTAGTAATTTTCAATAAAATTGACCATATCCTTGAAACCTGTTCTTCCCTTGGCTTCCATAATCCCACCCACCTGGTTTTCCTCCAGCATTCCTAGCTGCTTTCTCTCAGTGTGCTTTTCAGGCTCCTCTGCCTTTTCTCAATCATTCTAAATATTGAGTACTCCACAGCACCCACTTTCCTGTCTACATTCTCTACCTAAGTGATCATATTCAGTCCCGTGGCTTTAAATACCATCCAGATGCAGCTAAGTCACAAATTTATGTCTCTAACTCTGACCTTCCTCCTGAGCTCTAGGCTCAGTGTCCAGTTTCCTGCCACTTCTAAGAAACATCTCAACTTAACATGACCATCACAGAACTCTTAATTTTCCTGCCAAAGCCTTATTTTCCCCTGTTGTGCCCATCTTAGTACACAGCAACAAGATGCATCTAATCGTTCAAGAAGAAAATCTAAGAGTCGTCCTTGGTTTCCTCTGTTTCCTAACTTCTGCACCCAATCCAAGATCTGTTGGCTTTCAGAATTTTGATATTTCCTCAAAATTCCATTCGAAGCACTCCATTCTTCTCATCTTAAATTATGAGGTTTTCTTATCTTTTTTGGTTGTTGATGGGTGGGGCCCTATCCCTCCTTACATTAGTTTTAGAAGAACATAGACACAGTATAGAGGAAGAACTACAATGTGAAGAAAAAGTTTTTTCTCATGAAGTTTATATAGGCCTTTAGGATTCTTAAATCCTAAAAGTGGATAGAGTAACCCTTTTATGATCTGAACATTTGTGCATTTTTCTTACTATGACATTGTTCCAAAGTTTTAACCTCCTGCACTTTACATATTAAAGATTTCCTGCCACCTGGTGTTCATAAAGTACACTGTAATTGGTAGGACCTTACTATCCCTGTTGGACTAAATGCTAACATCCTAGATTATAAAAATTTTCTACCAGAAGGTAAAAACATCTAATAGACTAAATATCCAAAGAGTTCGATTAGACTAAGATGACTTTTGAGAGCATTTTTGCCTTAGCTTATATCCTTTCTCCTATTTGGATATACACCTTCCTTCCATCTCTCCGCCCAAAGAACTATATTTATCTCTTGTTAATCTTTTAAAATAAAGTAATACATATACACAGGTTAAAACATCAGATAATTCTACAAACCTTATATAAAAAAACAATATTCCCTGGCCTCATTTTCTTCACATTGCCAACTCTCACTTCTCAGAAAGAGCAATTTCTACCTTTTAGTTCCTTTTTCTAACATGCCTCCACATGTCAAAATAACTTCTTTTTTTAATTTTTAAATTCTATATATTTTTTCTCTTCCTACAATGAAAGATGAGGATTTACCTCTCTAAGGGTCATGTCCTTAGCACTCTTTCCCAAACAGGCATTCTTAATTCTTCAATATGGATAGGCTGAGAATGTTCCACACCGCTGAGTTCTGCTTCCTTTTTGATTAACAATTCTGTTTTTAAATCATTTCTCTCTTCTCACATTTTACTTTAAGCAGTCAAGAGGAATCAGGATGCTCCTTCAACGCTTTGCTTAAATATTTCCTCGGCTAATTTCATCACTTGCAATTTCTATCTTTCACAGGACAATAGGAGGTGAACACAGTTTAGCCAAGTTCTTTGCCACTTTATAACAAGGATCTCTTTTCTTCCAGTTTTCAATAACATATTTCTTATTTCCATCTGTGACCTCATCAGAACGGTCTTTACTGTCCATATTTCTACCAATATTCTGTTCCTTTCATTCTGATTACCTTAGGTATATATTCTCTAAGAAGACTGAGGCTTTTTCTGTGGCTCTCCTCTTTTCTTTCTGGGACCTCACCAGAATCATCTTTAAAGGTCCGTTTACAGAAGCATAGGTTTTTTTTCTAGCATTCACCTCAAAACTCTTCCAGCTTCTACTCTTTACCCAGTTCCAAAGCTGCTTCTGCATTTTTAGGTATTTGTTGTAGTAGCACCCCACTTCTTGGTACCAATTTCTATGTTAGCCTGTTGGCAAAGTAGCCTTGGGCTGCTATAAAAGAATACCATTGACTAGATGACTTATAAATAACAGAAATTTATCTTCTCACTGTTCTGGAGGCTAAGAAGTCCAAGATCAAGTGACCAGCAGATTTGGTGTCAAGTGAGGGCCAGCTAACTGGTTTGTAGACAGCTGTCTTTTCACTATATCCTCACATGGCAGAAGGCGTGAGAGATCTCATGACAGAGCTCATTCTCATTGAGTCTACAGCACCCAGTACATATGTGCATACCATTAACTCCTCCTCATTCTCTCAAATTAGTGATATTATGATTTGGGATTAAATCAGTGTTAAATGTTTACATTATTATGACTGTATAATATTATTTGTAGCACAGTCATGGAGTATACTAATATTACATTTACTTTTTTTACAGCCTTTTTTTCCCTTCGGGAATTAACCATTATTTTTTTGTTTGTTATTTGGCTTTTACAGAGATTGCAGTTTTTTCTGTTGTTACTATTATCTCCAAATTGTCCACCACAGCTATAAAATCTTCATTTAATATGTTTGGTTACATCAAATAGTCTATCAATATCATTATTGTCTTAGAGACATCCTTCTGGAGCCCTTTATTTTCCTATCCCTGACCTAGATTGTTTGCTCTCTGAACCCACTGCACAATAACCATTGCAGATATTGCTCTTCATTGTCATTCCAAGACTTTCTCTTTCCTTTCTTCTGTGTTGGGCCCCCTGTTTTCTGAATCTAATATCCTCTTCTCTCTGGGTTTACTGTCTTGCTTTGGTAGAATACATCTTCCAGTAGCTTCTAAGGTAGGGTGCGTGGGAGATAAATTTTCCACTATTCAAGATAAATTTTGCATTGCTGAATGTCTATATTTCACCATCACTTTATACTGATACTTTGATTGGGTCTAGAATTTTGGGTTGGAAACCTTGTTCTTTTTGTTGGAATTTTGAACTTGTTTCTCCACTGTCCTCTGGCTTCAACTTGCTGTTGTGAAATACCAGAGCATTCTGGTTCAGGAGATTGTCCTGTTTTTTCTTTGTGGAACCATGTATTTTCTCTTTGTCTCCATTAATCTGAAATTTCACAGTGATTATCAGTTGCTGTTGGTCTTTTACATTTTAAAAAAATCTAATCTGCTTAATACTCAGTAAGCCTGAAGTGGGAAACCATGTCTTTTAGTTTGAAATGTTTTCTTGAAAAAAAATTTATTTACTCACCCTTATTTTCTGTCTGGAACTACTCCTGTTATTTGGATCTTAGCCTCTTAGGTTACTATGCAGCAGGCTTGGGAGACAGTCTCCTTCAGGGATAAGAAAATAAAGAATTCCAGAAGGAATGTCTCTAAGACGATAATAAAATTGATAGATTATTTGACATGACAATGTATTAAATGGAGATTGATCCTCTTTTTTTTTCTCTCCTTATTTCCATATCTTATTCTTTATTTTTGTATTTAACTTCTGGGAGATTTTCTCAATTTTATCTTTCAACCAGCTTATAAATTTTAATCTATTTTTGTCATATTTTCAATTTCCAAGAGCCCTTTTGTTATTGTTACACCTGTGCTTGTTTCATGGATGCAGTATCTTCTCATTTTGAGACTATTGGTTACAGACGGTTTTTTCTTTAACTTTTCACTGTTCTCTACCTTGTTTATATTTCCTCCAAGTTTTTTCCTCTTGTTGTTTGCTTTGTTCTCTGTCCTTTATGTAAGATGCTTTCCTCATATATCTAATGTTCCATAGCTGTATATTCTTATTTAAGACTAATACTCTTAAAAGCGAAAGGAGGCTGTGTGTGTGAGTGTGTGTCCTTGTCAACTAGTCAGCTTATCTGAGGATGGTCTGGTTGGACTTTTTCATTGGAGAACCTCAAATATCAATGCAATGTTTTTTCCTTTGGGCTGATTAGTTCCCCAGAGATGAATCCTACAGTCTCTTGTCTCTGGGCTATAAGCCTGTCACATCTTCTCAGGACATAGTGGAGAAAGAGGGTTGGGTGAGAGGGTATCAATCTGTTCAATATGTATATCTTCTCTTAATCTCTTAGTTTTCAATATGGCAACCTTACCCTCAGCTGTATATAGTATTCTAGCCTAGAGCTTCTCTGAATCAACCTTTCCAGTGAGTAAAGCTCGGGTCTTCTTCCAGCAGAGGGAATGAGCAGGCACTCAGCTACCTTGAATAGAAGAGGAAATCTGGGAGCCCGAGACCTTTGACAAACTTCTAACCAATTCCGTGTATTTTCAGCCCTACTTTCAAGCGGGGTTCTGTGGCATGAATCAGTCTGCTTCTGGGCTTTCCTAACAGCTGGAGATTTCAACTTTGTCTCTTCTGCTAAGTCAGCTATCACTCATCACCACACTTTGCAGAATCTAAAATCTTTTGGCTGTTCTCTTTCATCTCTTCCATTCTCCGTGTCTATGTGAGTTTATGCCTGTTTTTATCCCTTTGTTTTGGTTTTAGTGAGGTTTTGGGAGAGAGTTTTAATAAACGTACATGTTTAGTTAGCCATCTTTAACCAGAAGTAACTCATGTTTGTTCTTCAAGACCAAATTCAAATGTCATTTCCTTTCTATAACTTTTCCTGAACCCATGTGCAGAATTAACTGCTCCATCATATATATTTCCATAGAACTTCATATGTGTCTATCATAGCATTTACCAAGCTTTATTATAATTGTTTGGATGACTCCTAACTATAATCCCCTTGAGAGCCATCATTGTATAATACTATTGTATTACATGGTACAGTTTTTTTTTCATGGTATTTTAAAAATTGAATTGAGCCAATAGAAATGACTATTCATCATCTTCAGTTGGTATTTGATATTGAGGCTAAAATGGCCTTTTAAAACATTCCTATTTGACTTTGAGGGGCCTTGAAATAGTGTCTGAACATACTTCCATCCATAGATGTAGCTCCTTCCCAAAGGATGTTTAACTTAAGCCACTCTGCAGCCAGGCTTATTGTTGACTTGAGATTGAGAATATATCTGGCTTAGCTACATAGCCAACCTTGAAAAGAAGCAGCAGGATTGCTTGTAGAGAAGAGTGATGTGGTCAAAGAAATAGTACCTCTTGGTTTTGTGGAATATGTGTTACTCTGCTACAGCGACAGAGAAGATTCAAGAATGTGATAGTTTTAAAGCATTACAGTTAATCAACAGTATCAAAATCTAAATAAAACATTTTCCCATAGTAAAATTCTACTGTGTGCCAAATAGTATGCAAAACTCTTTATAAACGTTATTGTATTTATTTGTTTGTTTGTTTGTTTAAATTGAAGAAATGATTTAAAATATTTCCCCGCATTTACCTAGCCCCTACCGCCTCCCTTTTCCTCTCTGGTAACCACTAGTCAGTTGTCCATGTCCATGAGTCTCTCTGTTTGTTTGTCCTGCTCATTTGTTGCTTTTAGGATTGTATCCCACATATAAGTGCTATCATGTGATTTTCAACTTTTTCTGTCTGGCTTATTTCACTTAGTATGATTATTTCAAGGTCCATCCATGTTGCAAATGGCAGTATTTCATCTCTTCTTATGGCTGAGTAATATTCCATTATATATATGTACCACAGCTTCTTTATCTAATCATCTATCATAGGACACTTAGATTGCTTCCACGTCCTGGCCTCCGTGAATAATGCTGCCATGAACATCAGTGTGCAAATATCTTTTTGGATATGTTTTCAAGTCTTTGGGGTAAATACCCAGTAGAGGGATTGCTGGATCATATGGTAGATCCATTATTAGTTTTTTGAGGAACCTCCATACTGTTTTCCATAGTGGCTATACCAATTTGTAGTCCCACCAGCAGTATATGAGGGTTCCTATTTCTCCACATCCTCTCCAACATTTGTTATTACTTGTCCTGTTGGTAACAGCTATTCTAACAGGTGTGAGATGGTATCTCAAAGTGGTTTTGATTTGCATTTCCCTAATAGCTAGCGATGTTGAGCATATTTTCAAATATTTGTTGGCCATTTGTAAGTCTTCTATAGAGAAGTGTCTGTTCAGGTCCTCTGCCCATTTTTTGATTGGATCATTTGTGTTTTTGTTGTTATTGAGTCATATGAGTTCTTTCTATATTTTGGATATTAGGCCCTTATTGGAGGCATTGCTTGCAAATATATTTTCCCATTCGGGTGGTTGTCTCTTTACCTTGTTGACGATTTCTTTTGCTATGCAGAAGTTTTTAGTTTAATGTAGTCCTATTCGTTTATTTTAGCTTTTACTTCCCTTGCCTTTGAGGTCAAATTCATAAAATCCTCTTTGAGTCCAAGGGCCTTGAGTTTAGTTCCTATGTTTTCTTCTATGAATTTTATTGTTTCAGGTCTTATATTCAGGTCCCTAATCCGTTTTGAGTTAATTTTGGTGTGTGGTGATAGACAACAGTCTAGTTTCATTCTTTACCAGGAAGCTTTCCAGTTTTCCCAGCACCACTTATTGAAGAGGCTTTCCTTTTCCTACTGTATGTTTTGTGTCGAAAATTATTTGCCCATGTAAGTATGGGTTTACTTCTGGATTCTCGATTCTGTTCCACTGGTCCGTGTGTCTGTTTTGCTGCCAACACCATTCTGTCTTGATTACTATCGCTTTGTAATATAATTTGAAGTTGAGCAGAATGATGCCTCCCCTCATTCTTTTTCCTCAGGATGGCTTTGACAATTCAGGGTCTTTTGTGCTTCATATAAATCTGATGATTTTTGTTTTCTATTTCTTTAAAAAATGCTGATGGGATTTTGATGGGGGGATTGCATTAAATCTGTATAATGCTTTAGGTAATAAGGCCATTTTAACTATGTTGATTCTTCCAATCCAAGAACGCAGAATATCTTTCTATTGCTTTGTATCTTCTTTGATTTCTTTTAATAAGGTCTTATAGTTTTTATTAGATTTATTCCTAGGTATTTTATTCTTTTTGTTGAAATTGCTAAAGGATTTGTTTTTTTCCATCTCTTTTTCTGACACTTCGTTATTAGAGTATAAGAACACTATGGATTTTTGAATGTTGATTTTGTATCCAGAGACTTTACTGTAGTTGTTTATTGTTTCTAGTAGTGTTCTTGTGGAGTCTTTAGGGTTTTCTATATAGAGAATCATGTCATCTGCAAATAGTGACAGTTTGACTTCTTCGTTTCCTATTTGGATGCCTTTTATATCTTTCTCTTGTCTGATTGCACTCGCTAGGACCTCCAATGTTATATTGAGTAAGAGTGGCGATAGTGGACAGCCTTGCCTTGTTCCTGATCTTAGAGGGAAGGTTTTTAGTTTTTCACCATTAAGTATAATGTTGGCTGAGGGCTTGTCATACATGGCTTTTACTATATTAAGGTATTTTCCTTCTATACCAATTTTGTTGTGTTTTGATCATAAATGGGTGCTGTATCTTGTCGAAGGCTTTTCCTGCATCTATTGATATGATCATATGATTCTTATTTTTTAATTTGTTTATGCAGTGTATCACATTAAGCAACTTGCATACGTTGAACCATCCCTGTGCCCCTGGGATGAAGCCCACTTGATTGTGGTGTATAATCTTTTTAATACGTTGCTGTATTCGGTTTGCTAGTATCTTATTTAGGATTTTTGCATCTGTGTTCATAAGAGATATTGGTCTGTAGTTTTCTTTTTTTGTGTTATTGTTACCAAGTTTTGGTATCAGGGTAATATTGGCCTCATAAAATGAGTTGGAAAGTATTGCGTCCTCTTCGATTTTTTGGAAGAGTTTGAAGAGAATAGGTATTAAATCTTCTTTGAATGTGTGGTAGAATTCACTGATGAAGCCATCTGGTCCTGGACTTTTACTTTTTGGTAGGTTTTTGATGATTGTTCCAATTTCCATACTGCTGATCGGTCTATTTAGATTTTCCAGTTCTTCTTGATTCAGTCTAGGAAGGTTGTATTTTTCTAAGTACTGGTCCCTTTCTTCTAGGTTATTAAATTTGGTGTTACATACTTTTTCATAGTATTCTTCTATGATCCTTTCTATTTCTGCAATGTCTGTCATAATTTCCTCTCTTTCATACCTGATTTTGTTTATTTGTGTCCTTTCTCTTTGTTCTTTAGTGAGTCTAGCCAGCGGTTTGTCAATTTTATTAACCTTCTCAAAGAACCAGCTTTTGTTTCATTTATTTTTTCTATTGTTTTTTGTTGTTGTTGTTATTGTTTCCAATTTCATTTATTTCTGCTCTAATTTTGATGATTTCTTTCCTTCTGCTGACTTTAGGCTTCATTTGTTCTTTCTTCCTTTTCTAGTTTTTTAAGATGAAGCATTAGGTTGTTTATTTGGGCTCATTCTTGTTTTGGGAGATAGGCCTGTAATGATATGAGCTTTCCTCTTATGACCGCTTTTGCCATGCCCCCAAAATTTCAATATGTTGTGCTATCATTATCATTCATTTCTATGTATCTCTTGATCTCTTTTTATTTCTTCTCTGACCCAGTAATTCTTCAGTTGTATGTTCTTTAATCTCCATGTATTTGTGGTTCTTTCTGCTTTCTTTTTACAGTTGATCTCTAGTTTCAAAGCATTATGATCAGAGAATATGGTTGGTATGAATTCAACTCTTATATTTGTTGAGGCTATCTCTGTGTCCCAGTATGTGGTCAATCTTTGAGGATGTTCCATGTGCACTAGAAAAGAATGTGTAAGCAGCTGTTTTGAGATGAAAGGCTCTGTAAATGTCAATTATGTCCAGTTGGTCTAATGTATCATTTAAGGATGTTATTTCCTTATTGATTTTCTGTTTGGATGATCTGTCCATATCTGACAGTGGGATATTTCACCTACTATGATAGTGTTTTTGTCTGTTTCTCCTTTTAGTTCTGTTAGTAATTGCTGATTGGGAGCATAGATATCAATAAGCGTTATGTCTTCTTGGTTCATGATTCCCTTTATCATTATGTAGTGTACCTCAATATCTTTTTTTACATTTTTCATTTCAAAGTCTATTGTGTTCAATATTAGTACTGTTACTCCCGCTTTTCTCTGAATGCTATTTACTTGAAATATCATTTTCCACCCTTTCACTTTGAGTCTGTATTTGTCTTTGGAGCTGAGATGTGTCTCCTGGAGGCAGCATATGGTTGGGTTTTGTTTTTTGATCCAATCTGCAACTCTGTGCCTTTTTATTGTGAGTTCAGTTCATTTACATTTAGGGTGATTATTAAAATATGAGATCTTCTTATAGCCATTTTATCTTTTGCTTTCTGGTAGCTTGGTGTTGCCATTGCTTCCTTGTCCTTGTGTTTCTGTTTTCTTTATTTTGATTGGCTCAGACATGCTGGTGTGTAGTTTGGATGATTTTTGTTGAGTTTTAGATGTTCATCTTATTGTTGTTTCAAGGGGAAAGACCTGGGGATGTCTTTCACTCCGCCATGTTTAATCCAATCTCCACATTATCTCATTTAATTCTCACACTGTCCCTACAACATAGTTGTTTTTATGATCTCAATTTTATAGTTGAGGGATTTCAAAATTCAGAAAGTCCAAGGTTAGCTAACCAAAAATTAAAACCCTTTCTGAGCACCTCCATTCTGACCCCTGTCCTTGTGTTAAATGTTCTTCTTCTATGCTGCTTTTACACCTTAAACATATCTTTACTTTGACACTTACCATATTCAAATGGCATTCTGTTTATCTATCTCCCCTTACTAGATAGCTCTTCAAGGGTAGGAACAGTGTCTTATTCTCCAGTACAGGGCCTTGAACATGGAAAGCTCTCAGTAAAATTCAAGCCCAAATCTATCTTGGTCATCATCATAGGCACATCCAGATATCAAGATAGTCACTGCTTTAAGGAAGCTTTGGAAAGGAAAAATAAGCTAGTTCTGAAATCTTTAGCAAATCTGGTTTTTTAAATTGAGAAATGCTGATATTTGGGGAATTTTTTCTACCAACTAAAAAATGGAAGAAAAGTATAAGCTAAAAACATTAAGGCTTACACATATATCAAAGAACAGATATGAAGAATTTGGGTTGTTTTATTTTCCAGGGGCACTATGGGTGTGCATCATTTTAAATCCACACTGCAAACTGGAGGAAAAAACCTCTTGGCTGCAGCAACTGCAGAAATGGAGTGACCTGGATGTCTGTCCCCTGGAGGATGGGAACTATGGGCATGAGCTACCCAACATCACCAACGCACTTCCCCAGAATGCCAATCACAACCCAGGTGAGCAGATATCCTTTAAGGGTCTTTGTGTCTGTAACACCAAAAAGGTTGAGAGTAAAGCCCTAGAAAAAAGGTAGCTGGACAACCTTTTGACTATCAGGATTGTCATCTTAAGTGAGAAAAGCCAGTCTTTCTGTTTGTCTTGAAATGCCAAACTTTAAATAAGGGTAAGCTTTTACCTTGACATTGGAGATGCCGTCCTTTTCCACATATAGAGTGTCCTTATAGTGCCCTGCATCTAAAGCCCTCTGCATGCATCTTCTTCAAGTTCTTCATCACTAATGGATCTTGGCCTCAGTTGGGGTTGGTTTTAGCTCGGAAGACTTACCTCAAGGAAAGGATGGAAGGCCTGCAGAAAAAAACTTTTAAAAAATATCCTGACATTTGTCTTTCTTATTTTTATGTTTTCCTCAAATGGTTATACAGCAGATAGTTAAGAGGAGTCATGCTCCCAAGTTACAGTTAGGATTCTTGCCTCATTTTAAGACAAATCCAGTACAGTGATATTGTATCCTCTGCATTTTGAGCCCACTGGCCTACTGATACCACTGGGCATCGGCATTCACATCAGTTTTAGTTTATCTAACTCAGGGTATTTGATATTGGCAACCGATTGCTCTTTAGCCCACTGGGAACCTTTATTGGTAGATTTTATCAGACATTGATTTTACATGTAGTCCTCTTTATGTTAGGTGATAAATGTACTGATATTTTTAATCTCAAAAAGGAAGTCATTTAAATTATTGTTCTTGCTTGGTCTTAATCTACTGTACCCTTATTGTGTCTTTAAGGCAACTAAGGTAATGAGAGGTGAAAGGCTGCAGCTTTGCCACTTCTTTAAGCGACTCTTTACTGGCACTCATCTAACCTGTACAATACTGGAAGCCATCTTTTTAGTATTGGCTTTGGGTTGTCATAGAGAGAGTCAGTGTTTATAAAACACATGCCTCCACTCTTGTAGTTTCTTCCTTGTCATAATATATTGGTTATTCATTGTTATTAGTTCTCATTTGAGTATATTGCTTCCTCTGCAGTTTTCTCAAGTTACAGCTGATTTATCTCTCACATCTCTTTACTACTGGAGTTTACGGAGCAATAGGCATTCTGCTTATTCTTCATTGCCATTTCTACATCATTGTCCTTTACTCCTAAACTACCCCCCAGCTTTAAAGTTTACACCATCAAAGTATACTATCTACTACCCTCCTGGTTTGGTCATTTGGAGACCTTCTGGGTCAATTCCTCTCATTCCTTGAAGATTTTTGGCTTTTGTCTTATAGCACTGCTCTCTGTCACTACTTCTATCATAATTCTTGGTGATTTCAGTAGCCACATACATGATCCTTCCAGTATTCTAGTCTATCAGTTCTTTGACCTCTTCTCTTTTAATAGTCTCATCTTCCAACCTAACTTAGTCATACAATCCCAAGATCCTACCCTAAACTTTGTCACCAATAACTTTCTTCATAATCTCAATTTAAGGCAGCTCTAATTACCACCACCAGTCTTTACTAGCTTATTTTCTTTAGCATCCCAAGTCCAGTAATTCTTTGATCTACTAGGAATTTTGATTCTACTGTTTTTCCATTCTCTCGATGGCCTCATTTTCCTCCTTATCCAGGTTACATTCTTTGGTGCATCATTATAATCACTCCCACATACACATGCTCAATCCCCTTTTTCCCTTTGTTACACTTATGTAGCAAATCTGTAATGTTAGTTCAGTCTTAACTCTCTAATTACTTGGTGCTTATACCAGCACAGATGAACATGGTGGATAGAAACACAACCATGATCACTGGTCTTATTTTAGGTTTATGACCAGTAATCGCAAGTGGATCCATAGTACTGTATAGACATCCAATGCATTTCCCTAGTCTATGTCTTGTTTCACTCTTCTAAATTACTATTTCCCATCGTCTTTTCCCTAAAACTTACTATATTCCTTTCCTTCTTCACTTTCAGCTGATAGCCTTGCTTCCTGTTCACTGAGAATATAGAAGCAATCAGAAGAGAATTTCCAAAATTAAATCACCACATCTGCCTCTGTCTATGCCCATCTACTGTGCTTCTTCCACTGTTTTTGTTTGTTCTAAGTTTAAGCCTTCCACTTATTCTCAACATCCTGTTCCTTCTCTTTTTTCCAGGACATCACTCCAGGAATTCTCTCCTTTTTCCAGCATCACAAATTTTTGTGGATTATTCCTATGAGTATACAAGCACATTGTTTTATCTCTCATCCCCAAACAAAACAAAACAATAAACACTTGTGGCCCCACATGCCTCACTTGCTACCACTCTGTTTTTCTGAGGTGGCAGAAAGAAATGGTAGATTTAAGAAAAATAATTTTAAAATAGTATATATTTACCATCTCTATTCTTCTGCTCTTATTCTTCTTTGAACTCACTCCAGCCAGCTTTCATTCCCCTACTACCGAAACAGCTCTTGTACTGGTCACTAATGCTAATAACCATTTCTAAATCTATTGGTCGAGTCTCGGTCACAATCTTACTTGACCCATAAGCAGTTTTGTCACAATTGATCACAATGTCCCTGAAACACCTTTTTCATCTTATTTCCAAGACACTACTCTCTTGGTTCTCCTCGTGCTTCATTGGTCCCTCCTTCTCAGTCTTTTTTACTGTCTCCTCCCCACTTTCTAACCTAAAATGCTAGTGTGCCCAAGGCTCGGTCATCAAACCACTTCTCTTTATATACTTTTTCCATTGGTGGTTGCATTGTTTTAATTATAATCTATATACTATCAACCTCCAAGTTTATATTTCCTACCTAGAGTTTTCCTCTCAACTCCAGACTTGTACATTCAACCACTTTTCAATATCTCCACTTAGATATTAATAAGCATCTCAGTAGGATTTTTTACCCCTCGTGACCCACTCAATCTGCACTTCCTGCAATCTTCCCTATCTCCATATATGGCAAGTGTGTCTTAAAAACCTTGAAGTCATTCTTAATTTTTCCCTTTCTCTCTCAGCCCAGATCTAATCCATGAGAAAATCCTATTACCTTTACTTTCAGAATATATCCAGAATCCATCTATGTTCATCACCTCCACTGCTTATTACTCTGGCTAAGTTACTATCATCTTTCACAAACTATTCCAATGGCCTCCTAATTGTTCTTTCTCTTTTTGCCCTTCCACTTATAGTCTATTTTCAATACTGCTGCCACTTATCCTTTTAAAATGCAAGTCCCATCATATACCTTCAGCAGCTCAAAGCCTTCCAGTGGCTTCTCATCTTACTAAGAAAACCAAAGTCATCTTTCACTCATGGCCTACAAAGCCCTCATGATCTGGTTCCCTAGTATCTCTCTGACCTCATCTTCTATGACTTCTCTGCTTGCTCATTTCATTTCAAGTACACTGGCCTCTTTGCTGCCCTCAAACACTCCAGATAAGTTCCCACCTCAGGATCTTATCATTTGCCATTTCTTTTGACTGGAATACTCTTCCTTAGTTATGTCTAAGGCTTGCCCTTCAGTTCCTTCAGGTCTCTGTTCAAATGTTACCTTATTAGAGACTATTCTATATAAAACATTTACCCCCACTCAATAGCAGCTTGCCTTTCTCCCTAACTCTGCTCTAGTCTTTTCTATAGCACTTATAACCATCCGATATATCTGATATATATTTATTGAACTATCTCTCCCCATTTGAATGTAAAGGTCCCTGAAGGCAGGGACTTCATATGTCTTCAGCACCTGGCACAGATCCTGCCATGTAGTAGGCACTCATTATTTGCTAACTTAATGAATTACAAAACATTTGGAAGCCTAATCCCCACTGTGAGCTGAGCAAACTCATGGTGGATTTTTTCTTAGTTCAGCAGAAGAGGGGCTTAGACTGCAACCAGTAAAAGGGTTATTGTGCTTCTGCTGAGAGGCAACATGAAGGAGAAGCAATTTCAGTAAATAATGTCAATGCTATTCTAATTTAATCCTCTGAGCCCGTACTCTGTAAAATATATCAAATGCTGAAAGCTGACCAGATTCCAAGGACTTTTGCTTGGTGGATGGATATGTTCATTTCTTTCATGTTCAATCTGAATCTTCTGACTTTCCCTCCCAATTTTTTTACATAGGCTTAATAGATACACACCTTATTTGGGCATCTCTGGAAACATCTATATAGTACTTCAGTTCTTGATCCCAAAATAGTTTTAACTGACCTTAATTTGGCAGAGAGTAAGTTAAATAAATTTTTATATTTTAAAAACAATTTTCCTTAAATGTCAGTTCCATGAGTCCTCCTATATTTATAGTTTATGACAGTGTATCTTATATTTGATCTTCTTCCACACCACTCTTAAGAATTGAGCCTACTTCATCTACTGTTTTCTCTGAAGCTCTTTTCCTGAAGAGATGGCATGGTAAGACTCTAATGAGAAAACAAGTTAATTAGTCTTTTGTCAACATCAGTTTTTCTTATTGGAGAACAAAGATGCAGACATCACTGTGCTAAAGACACCAGAATACACAGGGCTTCAACTCTTTTTCAGCTTTTAATATGAATTTCATGGAAGTCCTCAGTCTGATAAGGGCCATGCTATAAATGAGACAGGTTATGGATTGACCAGGGAAATTACCTAGCTACTTCTCTTTCCCTCTGACTTCTATAGAATCAGTTTGTATCCTCATAACTAAGCAAGTAAACACCACTGTTTCTCCTCTTTCATGTGGCTCTGCATCCTAGGAGAAATTGGTCTTCTGTAAGAAGTAAAAAGGCAGCCATAGATCTCTATAGAAAGATTCTTCCCATAGAAGGCACAGACACACTAAAAGTTATCCAATAAAATAGGTAACACAACAAACACCCAGACAGATGGCAGAGTGGCTGCTCTCACTAACCACATACTCTTCTGCTGCCTACCCTCCTACCCTGAAGAAGACAGGAGCTAGAACTTTAGATTACCCATCATTGAACTGCTGCATTTCTTTGTTTCCCCAGACTCCTTATCCAGACCAAGACGAACAGTGTTTACGAGAGCCATCGAGGGCCGTGAATTGCATTGGCAAGACAGCCACCTACAGCGGATAATTAGCAGTGATATATATATAGCTCCTGCCTGTCAGCAGGAAAGTGAGAAGCTACTCTTTAATTCCCAAGGCCAGCCACTGTGGCTTGGTAAGTGTACCTCTCCTCCAAGACTTTCAGGGCCCAGTCTCACCTCCTAGCCTGAATAAGGCATGTGCATATAGGCACCGGCAACACGACTATAATTTGGATAGTCTTCATACAGATCTTTTAGGGTCTTGACTCAGGCCTCAGAGTGTTTATGTGAGGCCTGAGCCTTTTGCATACGTACTCAGCTGAGGTGTAGTAACCTCAAATAGAAGAATTTATATTCTGTTTCCTAAATTTTGGGAGGGGAAAGGAATTAATAAATCTCAAAGAGTACTAATAAAACTATTAGACATCAGTTCACAGGTTCTCTTAGTCAGCAGTTACTGAGCAACATTATTATCTATGCTGAAATTACATTTGGCTAAAAAGGCACTACATATGAAACTTAAATTACTCTGTGCTAATTGCTAGGGCACAATCTCTATTTGTCACCAAGCTGTCTTCCTTCCTTCCTTCCTTCCTTCCTTCCCTCCCTCCCTCCTTCTTCCTTCCTCCCTCCCTCCCAGAAAAGCTCTTCTGTCATTAGTTTAAACCATCCTCTGTCAGTCTCTTCCTGACTTTATCACAGGATGCCCATTATAAAATAGACATTCTTTTTTAAAATGTTCATTTTCTGAGTCTTACAATAATGATAATATGTTTTTATTATTTGCTCCCAATTCCCTATCTCCATCGTTCACCCCATATCTTTTTCTCACGATCTTGCTGAATCTGGATATGTCCCTATCTCTCTCTTGAAAGCCTCGGCCAAGCTCACTTTGGGTCACTACCTGAAGTTCCCTTTGATCATCTTTCCTCTTTTCTCATCCAACACTTACAAAATGTACCTTTAACATGCTTCTGAAAAAAAACATACACCTCATTAACAAACAAATGCAAATGAAACAACACTGAATTACCATTTTTTGATTGATCAAATGGTCAGAGATTTTCAGAATAAAGATAATTAGTTTTTGATGTGGGAGAGGTTTCATGGAGATAGGTATTCTCATACTACTGATAGGAGTATAAATGCTTACAGCCTTTCTGAAGGACATTTCAGCAGCACTTATCAAAAGCCTCTGAAATACATGGGTGGGATTACAAACTGGTGCAGCCACTATGGAAAACACTATGGAGGTTCCTCAAAAAATTAAAAATAGAACTACCTTACGACCCAGTAATTCCACTTCTGGGCATTATCTGAAGAAATACAAAACTCTAATTTGAAAAGATACACGTATTCCTATGTTCATTGCAGCATTATTTGCAATAGCCAAGATATGGAAGCAACCTAACTACCCATCAATAGACAATTAGATAAAGAAAATGTGGTATATATATACAATGGAATATTACTCAGCTATAAAAAAAGAATGAAATCTTGCCATCTGTAACAACAGAGATGGACCTAGAAGGTATTATGTTAAGTGAAATAAGTCAGACAGAGAAAGACAAATACCATATGATTTTACTTATATGTGGAATCTAAACAACAATATAAATGAACAAATAAAACAGAAACAGACTCACAGAGAACAAACCGATGGTTGGTTGCTCAACGGGAGGTGGTGAGGGGCTGGGTAGAAGTGAAAGGAAGAAGAAGTACAGTTGGTAGTTACAAAATAGTCACGGGGATGTAAAGTACAGCATAGGGAATATAGTAAATAATGTTGTAATAACTGTGTATGGTGCCAGGTAGGTACTAGACTTATTGGGGGGATCACTTCATAAATTATATAAATGTTGACCACTATGCTATATTCCTGAAACTAATATAATATTGAATGTCAACTGTAATAGAAATAAATAGATTTTTTAAGCCTTTAAAATATATTCATACCCATTGATCCAGGAATTCTATATCTAGGAATTTATCTTGAGCTATAATTAACTAAAAAGATGCATAAAACAGGAGGGTCTATTAGAGCATGTTTATAAATAATGTACAGGTGAGGAAAATTGGAAACAATCTAATGTCCAACAGTAGGAAGTTGATTGACTCAGTACACATTCAATGGAATGACATGTAATCATTTTTAATGTTAGAGAAGTACATTTAATGATGTTGAAAAATATTTACAATGTGTGAAGTGGAAAAACCCAATTACAAAACAATAATTATAATACAATCCCATTGTAATTAAAATTGAATAGAAAAGTCTGGATATATATACGTGAAAGTGGAAATAATGGTTATCTCTGATTTTTGTTTTATATTTTGCTTACCTGTGTTTTCAAATTTTCTGCAATTATTTCTATAATTTTTAATGTCTTTAAAAAAAATCACGAATCATAAATCTCACTATAACCACTTGCCCATTTATAAGCCTTTGGTAGTTCTTCATTATCCCTAAGGTAAATTCAAACTCCTTAGTATGGCATTCAAAGCTTTTTACATTCTATGTCCTACCTTTACAGCTATCTCTAGCTATATATCCTAACTCTATACAGAACTATTTGTCATGCTCTGAAGATGCTATATAAATTGCTCTTCATGCTTTTACTTATATGTCTTTGCTTATATGTTCCCTTTGCCAGGAATGCCTTTTCCTGTTTGTCTACCTATTTAAAATCTTATTGTCTTATAAAGTACAGCTCAACTATTATTTTCTCTCTGTATATATTACTACCATGTCATTTCTTTTAAACTGTTTTATTATGACCTGTTTATATATCACTTCTGAGCTTTTTGAGGGAAGTGACCATTTCTTATTCATCTTTGTACTTCTGTTTGCCCACATATTACCTGGCATATAATTAATTCTTATGAAATGTAGGATTAATAAATAAGTGAAGCCTCTCCCTTTAGGCAATTAGTTGCTACCTCCACTGGGTTCCCATAGTACTTGTTCACAAAGAGGTACGACATTTTATTATCCTAGTTGTGTATCCCTTTCTACACCATATACTGTGCTGAGGCTTCAGGGTAGCTCTTTGAAGATAATGTCTATGACTTACTCAATTTTATAATCCTTCAAAGATAAGATACAGTTTCTGGTACACAGTAGATGTCAGATTGAATTTGAAGAACTGAATAGAAAACAGACTCCCTTTCTCAAGCATGAATTTTCCCGATTTGAAAATTTTACCCAACCAAAGTATTTCTTCTCATCTGGTAGAGCATGTGCCTACAGCCTGTGCTCGGGTTGATGCCCTACGTTCCCATGGTTATCCAAAGGAGGCCCTCAGACTCACGGTGGCCATTATCAATACTCTGAGGTTGCAGCAGCAGCGGCAGCTGGAAATCTACAAGCATCAAAAGAAAGGTACAGTGCTTAGGAGCCATCTTAACTCCTCAGGCGGAGGCTGAAGAAGATCCTCAGGGACTACAAGGTGTCATATTTAATGTTCATTAGGTTTCATGGTGTGGTAGGGGCTACGGGATTCCTGGTCATTCTACTTGCTATGTGGAATGCCTTACTTTACCTCTGTTTTTTTGTCTGTAAAATTGGAAAGCTCACTAAAATCTGATATGTGAAGACCCTTTTTAAACTATAAAGCTGCATCTAGATATGTGTGCTGCCAGCAGGGAGCCTAAATGCAGACCACAGCCATCTGTGATGGCTGATAAGCTTGTAACCAGTTCTATCAACCCAAGGCAAGAGAATGAGGAAAGCTTTATTTGAGTGTCAGGGCCAAGTCCTGAAAGAGACTGCTGAGGAGAGCCAGGCAGGGATAGAGAGCAGTTTGTCTCTACCACTCTCTAAAACTTTGACCTGCTTGTTTCCAGAACTGTTGCAGAGAGGAACCACAACCATCACAAACCTGGAAGGCTGGGTGGGCCACCCCTTGGATCCCATTGGCTGCCTTTTTCTTACTTTGACTGAGGCCTGCCGTCTGAATGATGATAGCTATCTGGAAGCGTCAGGTATGGGGGTCAGCCTAGTGCAGGCCAGACCTGCCCTTGCTTGGCAGCCCTCTCCTTCCTGCCGGATCTGTTCTACCCCTCTACCCTTCCTGTAGCCCTTTTTCCCTCTTATCCAAACTGGACCTCCTCTAAGAGGTTTCCTTAGGCTTCTCTTTCCCACCCTCCTTTCCTACCCTGTAGACTAGCCCTGACCTACTCTCACATTTCACCTTACCACCTTCTTTTGCCCCTTTCACCTCCCATGAATGCCTAAAGAGTATGATCCAAGGGAAATAATAAGGGGTAGAAGGATTTCAGAAGTCAGAGGCTAAGTCCTCAGGCGCGGTCTTGAAGTGGAAAAGAACTTCCATCAAGAGTGTGTTATCTTGTCTATGGCCATGCCACCCTGAACATGCCCGATCCCATCTGATCTTGGAAGCTAAGCAGGGTCAGGCCTCATTAGTACTTGGATGGGAGACCACCCAGGAAGACCAGGTGCCATAGATGTTTAAAAAAAAAAAAAAATGTTATTACTTGCAATTGTATAATACTCTCATGTTTCCTTTGAACTTTCTTCTTCATAATGGTTTTGTACCAATTGTATAAATGAGAAATAGAAGAGAAGTAATTTAGTAGAGTCTCAAAGTAACAAGGACTAGAGACAGAATTGATTCTTCTCTCCTTTATGTCATCACTGTATTGTATACATATATCTATTATGGTATTTAGCACACAGCATTACAACTTGTTTACAAGTGAATATATCTCATTAGGATGTCAGCTCCTTGAAAGCGGAAATTATGACTAATTTATCTTCATCATCTTAGCACTTAGTGCAATACCTCCCATCTAATAGTCTTCCATAAATATTTACCAGATGGATGAAAGGGAAAAGGAAAGAAACCAAAACCCTGGCTTTTAAACCTATGCTTTTTTCCTGAAACTTTGAACCCAAAGGTATAGCATATAAAGTAGTAATAACATAGAAGTTGCAAGTGTTATAAAAGTAATAGTAACTGGGTGGATTCAGATTCCTCTGGGTAGAGATACAAAGGGTAGCTCCAGTCCAAGCTAGGGCTGCCCTTATCTCCCCTCTGATCCCCTGATCCATATTTGGTCTGTTTCATCTGCACAGTGACACTTGGATCTGGAAAGCCTGAGGTTGCACTTGGGATTTATTCACCACTGACCTATACTTAGCTCCTTCCATACACCAGGCCCTGAGACATACCTAGGGCAATAAGATAAAGTTTTTTTCCTTTTAAGATGCTCACACTCTAGTGAAAGAGAGACACAAAAACATAACTGTTATTATATAATATGCTAGCAAAAGGTTAGTATAAGATTTTATACTTCTCCAACCAGCCCAGCCAATTCATATATTAGGAAAGAGCTAGGAATCTTTGAGGCTCTGTGTAACCTTTTTTTCATTATATTTTCCTTATTGCTCTGGGATTCTGACTCAGCTTCCCTGTGATAGCTGTTGACTAAGCTGTATCCCAAAGTGGGAGGGACTGAGGAACAGATGAATTCTACGGGGTCTGACCTAAGGAATCTGGTGACCTGTTGCCCTCAGATATAAATGAAAGCAGACCCCCTGTGTACCAGCATGTACCCGTGGCTGCAGGCTGCCCAAACAGCAGTGAGTCCTTCCTGTCATTGGCCCTGGAAGTTGCTCTGATGGGGATGGGTCAACAGAGGGTGATGCCTGAAGGCCTCTATGCACAAGACAAAGTGTGCCGCAATGAGGAACAGCTCCTGAGTCGACTCCAGGAGCTGCAGCTGGACGATGAACTAGTACAAACATTGCAGAAACAATGCATCTTACTACTAGAAGGTAAGTAGAGAGGGGCTATTACCACATTGTCTTTGTCCTGTGACTCAGGGTTCCCCTCTATAATACAGCACAGGTACAGAAACATTTTTGACATTAAAGTATACTGAAAGTTCCTGTGGCTAGCAAACATATATGGGATCCTAGGGCTCAGATCTAGGCTGGCAAGTAGAAGCATACAGAAAAACAACTAGCTGACTTATCTTCTTCCTGCAGGAGGTCCCTTCAGTGGTTTGGGAGAAGTCATTCACCGAGAGAGTGTTCCCATGCATACCTTTGCCAAGTATTTGTTCTCAGCTCTGCTGCCTCATGATCCAGACCTGTCCTATAAATTAGCCTTACGTGCCATGAGGTGGGTAGCCTTTTCCTAGCCCAGTTGCCTCCACCAAAGCAGAAGTCTTTGATGCTCTTTTTCTTTATCTCACTTTTGTCGCTTTTCCTCTTTCTATTCTATTGGACCTGCCACCAAGCCTGCCCTAAATTAGCTTAGACATTTTCATATGATCTAGCATTCCTATCTGGGATGCCTTGCTGGTGACTCACTTGGCTTCCTGGCTATACTCTTGGTGGGTCATCTTGAAGCTCCTGAGTTTTTAATAGATATGGAGCACTCAAGATCTGAGTCTCTCTGTTCTGCGGCCAGTTAGGCAGCCTGAGATGAGATTTGAGCCCTTCAATATCTCACCTGAGTCATGGTTCCCAGGAACAGGTCACCATCTGCATCTGGGGGAGGTAGAAATAAGTCTTTCTATACCAAGACTTGAGCTATAGGCATCTTGTTTCTAAACTAGAGTAGGATCCTTGGTTCAGGCAAGTGGACCTCAAAGATATAGCAGACCACACAGAAGAATTTTAGTCAGACCATAAGGCTGAGAGGGCCCCTCACTTCAATTAGAAAAGAACTGCTAAGGAGTCCTTGATATATGTCTTATACTTTTAAAAATAGTCTTATGGCTCTTGAACTGCTTTTCAAATCTATTTGCAGTAAGGACTATTCAGCTTGAGTTCTACAAGTGCCCAGGCACTTACCTCATACAGAGTACAATATCCTAGGTTTTAAAATTTTCCAAGTTCTTAGTTAACCCTTTTCTGCCCATTTACTCCCTGCAAAGAGTAAGCTTCTCTAAGATGGCTCAGAATGGCAGGAGTCTGGATGGTGGCTGATGACTCTCCCTGGGTCTTCTAGGTTACCTGTTCTAGAAAACTCAACTTCTGCAGGCGACACTTCCCACCCTCACCATATGGTGTCTGTGGTGCCCAGCCGTTATCCTCGCTGGTTCACGCTTGGACACTTGGAATCACAGCAGTGTGAACTGGCCTCCACCATGCTGACTGCTGCCAAAGGTGAGCATAAATAGACTTTAGGCTCCAGCACTCCCACTATGCTGGCCCAGTCATGGCCCTATCAGGGTCTTGGCCTGGAGTTTCCTGAACAAGAGAAGCTGTTCATCCTCCCTTGACCTCTTAGACTGATAGGGATCCTCTCTTTGATTGCTGCCATGAGAATGAGCCCCTGGGTCCAGTCCAAAGTTGTGCCCTAGTTACTAATTATAGGATCCTGAGTACATAGAATGAGATCATCTTTAAGGTAACTTCTAAATCTATACTTTCATATGATAAAGTCACTTTACCTTTCCAAGCCTCAGATTCAAAATCTATAAAATGGGGATCACTGTCAATAACCTATCAGCCTCCCGGGGCCATTGGAAGAGCCAATGAAGTGATGACTAAGATGGAGCTGCATATCTCTTTATAGATATGACAATTTGTGATTTTTCCAGCGTCCTCATGAAAAGACAGGGAGCCCAAAGTGACTCTCAGGCTTTCAAGCTCACATACTTCCTGTTAACTATGGAGGTTTCACTACAAAGAGAAATGAAAATAAGCCCTTGAGAAGCTATAATAAAATACTAGCTACCCATGGACTGTGAGTATTTTTCTGATACCTGGAAACTACACAGATTTTTTAAAGCATTTTTTTATTAAAAATAACTTTGTTGCATCTTCTTATTGCTCAAAAAATTCATGTTCATTATAGAAAAGATAAAAGATACAGATAAATCAATATAAAAATTATCAATAAACCAATAGAAAAACTGAACAAGAGATATAATCAGGCAGTTCATAGGAAAAGAAAGATACAAATGACTTTTAAACAATTAAGATGCCTGGCTTCGCTTGAGAAATACAAATTAAAATTACCTGGAGATAACATTTTTAACCAATCTTATTAGGTAAAATCAATAAATTTGATAATAGGCATCTGTGTGGGGAGTGGTGGTGGCAGTAGCCTGGCATGGAATGTCAGATTCAGAGCAGGATAAGGATGACTGCAAATTCGAGATACTCAATGAACCTCAAGCACAAGAAACGTGAAAAAAGTCACGTCATAATGAAATTGCTTGAAACCAGTGATAAAAGAGAAACAAAAGCAACTAGAGAAAAAAAGACACATTACTTATAAAGGACAAAAGATAAAGATGAGATCAAGTTTCTCATTAAGCCAGAAGACAGTGAAAAAAGTATTTTAAAGTATTTTTTAAAAAACTGTCAACCTAGAATTCTATACCAGTGAAAATATCTTTCAAAAACAAAGGTGAAATAAAAACTTTTTCAGAGAACCACAATTGAATTAGAAATCAATAATAAAAAATTATATGGAAAAATCCACCAAATTTTTATAAATTAAACTACACACTTCCCTATAGCTCACTGGATAAAAGGAGACAAAGAGTACAAGAAAATAAGAAAATGTTTAAAACTGAAAATAAAAACACAACATATCAAAATTTGTGGAATGCAGCTAAAACTTATCTAGAAGGAAATTTTTAGCACTAAATACCTATATCTGAAAAGAAGAAAGGTTTCAAATCAGTGATCTCAGCTTCCACCTTAAAGAACCAAAAAAAAAAAAAAAAGAAGAGCAAATGAAACCCAAAGCGAGCAGAAGTATTAGTAAATATCAAAACATAAATCAATGAAATAGAATATAGAAAAACAGTAAAGAAAATCAGTGAAACCAAAAGCTGGCTCTTTGAAAAGAAAATAAAATTGAAATCTGTCCAGATAAGCAAGAAGAAAAGAGAGAAGACAAAAATTACCAATATAAAGGCATCACAACAAATTCTAGAGACATTAAAATGATAACAAGGGAATATTGTGAACAATTGTATGCCAATAACATAAATGAGATGAACTAATTCCTTGAAAGACAAAACTACCAAAGCTCACTCAAGAATAGATAAAAATGAGCTAGGCATATACTCAAAAGAATTGAAAACATGGACTCAAACAGCTACTTGTACACCGATGTTCATAGCAATACTATTCACAGTAACCAAAACTTGTCTATCAACAGATGAATGAATAAAGAAACTATGATTTATATAGTCAATGGACTATTATTAAGGCATAAATAAAGAATGAAATTCTGATATATGCTACGACATAGATGAACCTTGAAAACATTATGTTGAGTGAAATAAGCCAGACACAAAAGGACAAATATTGTATGATTCTACTTATAAGAGGTACTTACAATAGCTACAGTGAAAAACATCAATGGATAGTGGGCGAACATTTGGTGAGGAACAGGATGTTGTCATAGTCTCACAGTATCTCTCCATAATATACTTATCAATCATAAAGGAAAAAGATATAACTCTACTGTAGAGTACAGAAACCTGGCAGATAGCACTTTGATAAAATGACCACAGTTGATGCTCATAAATTCATAGAAACAGAAAGTAGAAGAGAAATTCATAGAAACAGTAGAGAGGCTGGAGAAATGACTTGTTTAATGAGTATAGATTTTCTGTTTGGGATGATGAAAAAGTTCTGGAACTGCATAGTGGTGATGGTTGTACAACATTGTGAATATACTTACTGTCACTGAATTGTACCCTTAAATGGTTGAAATGGTATATTATTATATATGTATATTTTACCATAATGAAAAAGTAAATGGAAATTAATTTCAAAGAAATTGAATTTATGAATTGAATTTGTAGTTAAAAACCTTTCCACAAACAAAATTACAGGCCTAGATAGCTTCACTGATAAAGCCTGCCAAACATTGAAGGAACACATAATAATTCTATACAAACTTTTCCAGAAAATGGAAGAGGAGGAAATATTTTCCAACTCAATCTGTGAAGCATTACCCTGATACCAAAACCAAAAAAAAATCATAAGAAAAACTACAAACTAATACCCTCAGGAGCATAAGTGCAAAAATTCATAATAAAAATTTTAGCAGAATAAATCCAATAATATATAAAAAAGGATAATACATCATGATCAAGTAGGGTTTACTCCAGGAATGTCAGGTTGGTTTAACACTCAAAAATTGATTACTTAATTCACCATACTTATAGAGTGAAAAGGAAAACACATATGGTCATCTCAATAATACAGAAAAAGCATTTGGTAAAATCTAACATTCCTAATAAAAACAATAAAACTGTCAACAAACTAAGAATATAAGGGAACATCCTCAACATGATTAAGAGCATCTATAATACAGCTACTCTTATACTTAATGGTAAGAGATTGAATCCTTTCTTCCTAACATCAGGAAAAAGGTAAAAATGTTTGCTTTCACCACTTCTATCCAACATTATACTCGTGGTTCTAAGCCAGTGCAATAAGACAATGAAGAGAAACAAAAGAACAAAAGATAGCCAGATTAGAAAGGAAAAAGTAAAACTGTCTTTATTCTCTGATGACGTGGCCATCTATGTAGAAAATCATCTGAAATGTCCAAGAAGCTATTAGAACTAATAATGAGTCTAGCAGGGTTATAGGCTATAAGGTTGATATACACAGTCAGTATACCAGCAGTGAACAATCAGATACTGAAATTTTTAAATTACCATTATAATAGCATCAAGAAAATATTAAATACTTGAAAATAAATGTGACAAAAGGTGTGCAAGACCTATACAGTGAAAATCATATTACTGAGAGAAATTTAAAAAGACCTAAATAAGTGGAAAGACATACTGCATTCATGGATTGGAAGACAGTATTGTTAAGATGTTGATTCTCTACAAATTGATGTATAGATGCAATACAATCCCATTCAAAATTCCAGCAGGCTTTTTCTGGGTAGAAATTGATCACCTGATTCTAAAATTCATAGGGAAATGTAGAGGACTTGAAATAGCCAAAAACAACTTTGCAAAAGAAAAAGTGATAGAACTAACACTACTTGATTTTCAAGACTCATTATAAAGCTATACTATAGTAAGTAATAACAGGGTTATTGGTGTAAAGATAGATAAATGGATCAATGAAAAAAATATAGAGTCCCAAAGTAGACCCACACACGTGGCCAATTTGTTTCAATAAAAGGGCAAAGCCCATTCAGTTAAGAAAAATGATAGTCTTTTCAAAAATGATACAACATAAAAATTAACATAATGAATTGCAGACCTAAATATAATAGCTAAAAGTATAAAATATTTTAAAGAAAACATAGGACAAAATGATTTTCATTTTTAGTTAGGCAAAGATTTCTTATCTATAACACTGAAAGCACAATCCATAACAGAAAAAAATGATAAATTGGACTTACCAAAATCAAGAACTTCTGCTCTATGAAAGTCATTACTGAGAATGAAAACATAAGCCACAGACTAGGAGAAATATTTGCAAATCACACATCTCATAAAGGACTTGCATCCAGAATATGTAAAGAACTCTCAAAATTCAGTGATAAGAAAATGAACGACCCATTTTTCCAAGTGAGCGAAGATAGGAGACACTCTACCAAAGAAGCTATTCTGTTGAAAAATAAGCACATGAAAAGATGCTCAATATCATTTGTCCCTAGGGAAATGGATATTAAAAACACAATAAGAGAACAGATAAATTTTAAAAAACAAAAAACTGACCATAGCAAGGACTGGCAAAGATATGGAGCAACTGGAGCTCTCATACACTGTAAGTAGGAACATAAGTGGCACAAACACTTTGGGAATCAAGCAATTTTTTTAAATTTTTATATTTTTATTTTTTTCAATTATGGTTGGCATACAATATTATAATAGTTTCAGGTGTATAACACAATGATTACACATTTATATAACTTGCAAAGTAATCACCTTGATAAATCTAGTACCCATCAGACCCATACATAGTTATTATAACAATACTGACCATATTCTCACATGCTATACTATACACCCCATGACTGTTTTGTAACTACCAATTTATGTGTCTTAATCCCTTCCCCCCTTCACCCAGGAGCCTCCCCTACCCCAATCCAGCAACCATCAAAATGTTCTCTGTATCTACGAGCTTGTTTCTGTTGTTTGTTTATCCTGTTCTCTAGATTCCACATACAAGTGAAATTATATGGTATTTGCCTTTCTCTGTCTTACTTACTCCACTCAGCATAATGCCCTCTAGGTCCATTCATGTTGTTACAGATGGCAAGATTTGATTCTTTTTTATGGCAGAGTAACATTCCACTGTATATATGTAACACCTCTTCTTTATCCATTCATCCACTAACAGACACCCAGGTTGCCTCCATATCTTGGCTATTAGAAATAATGCTGCAATGAACATGCACATGGATGCACATGTCCTTTCAAAGTACTGTTTTAGGTTTCTTTGGATAAATACCCAGAAGTGATCACTGGGTCCTTCTTTGTCTCTTGTCATAGCTTTTATTTTAAAGTCTGTTTTGTCTGGTATTAGTATTGGTACCCCAGCTTTTTTTTTTTTCCATTTTAATGAAATATCTTTTCCATCCCTTTACTTTCACTCTGTGTATGTATGTCTTTCAATCTGATGTGAATCTCTTGTAGATAGCATATCTAAGGGTTTTGTTTTTTTATCCATTCTGCCACCCTATGTCTTTCGATTAGAGCATTTAATCCATTTACATTTAAACTAATTGTTGCTAGGTATGTAGTTATTGCCACTTAATTATTCATTGTATATGTGTATGAATGTGTGTATGTGTGTGTGTGTGTATGTATGTATGTATGTATGTATGTATGTATGTATGTATGTATGTATTTGTCTTCTGAAAGAAGTCTCTTTAACATTTCTTATAATACCGGTTTGGTGGTGATGAACTCCTTTAGCTTTTGGTCTGGGAAACTCTTTATCTGTCTTTTGATTCTGATAGTTTTGCTGGGTAATCTTGGTTGTAGGTCCTTACTTTTCATCACTTTGGATATTTCCTGCCAATCCCTTCTGGTATGCAAAGATTTTGTTTAGAAATCAGCTGACAATCTTATGGGGAGCTCCCTCGTGGGTAACTAACTGCTTTTCGCTTGCTGCTTTTTAAGATTCTTTGTCTTTTGGTATTTTAATTATGTCTTGGTGTGGGCCTCTTTGTATTCATTTGGGACTCTGTGCTTCCTGGTCTTGTATACCTGTTTCCTTCACCAGGTTCGGGAAGTTTTCTGTCTTTATTTCTACAAATAGGTGTTCAGTTCCTTGCTTATTCTCTTCTCCTGGTACCCCTATGATGCAAATGTTGGAGTGCTTGATGTTGTCCCAGAGGCCCCATAACTATCCTCATATTTTTGGATTTTTTTTTCTTTTTGCTGTTCTGATTTAGTGTTTTCTGATATATGATTTGCAAATATTTTTCCAATTAAGTAGGTTACTTTTCATTTTGTTTATGGTTTCCTTTGCTGTGCAGAAACTTTTCATTTGATGTAGTCCTATGTGTTTATTTTTGCTTTTGTTGTTTTTACTTTTGGTGCCAAATTAAAAAATCATTGTCAAAACCTGTATCAAGAAGCTTACCCTACGTTTATGATTTCTGGTCTTATGGTAAGTCTTTAATACATTAAAGACTTACATTTTAAACTAATTAGTGTGTATGTGATAAGATAGTGGTCCAGGTTCATTCTTTTGCATGTGGTTATCCAGTTTTCCCAACATCATTTATTGAAGAGACTCTCCTTACCCTATTATATATTCTTGGCTCTTTTGTCATATAGTTATTGACCATATATGTATGGCTTTATTTCTGGGCTCTGTGTTTCTTCCTTTGATCCATGTGTCTGTTTTTATGCCTATATCATATTGTTTTAATTACCATAGCTTTATAATATAGTTTGAAATCAGGGAACATTATGTCTGCAGCCTTATTCTTCTTTCTCAAGATTGCTTTGTCTATTCAGGTTCTTTTGTGGTTCCATACAAATTTTAGGATTGTTTGCTCTATTTCTGTGAAAAACGACTTTAGAATTTTGAATTTTGAGAGGGATTGCATTGAGTGTGTAGATTCTTTTGGGTAGTATGGACATTTTAACAATAGTAATTCTTTCAATCCATAAGCATGGATTTTCATTTATTTGCTTCTTCAATTTATTTGCTTCTTCAATTTTTTCCCATAATGTCTTGCAGTTTTCATTATACAGGTGTTTCACCTCCTAGGTTAAATTTATTCCTAGGTTTTTTATGCAATCATATATGGAATTGTTTTCTTCACTTCTCTTTTTGATAGTTTGTTATTAATGTCTATAAATGCAATAGATTTTTGTGTATTGATTTTGTATCTTGAAACATTACTGAATTAATTTATAATTCTAACAGTTTTTGATGGAGTCTTTAGGATTTTCTATATTATTATCATGTCATCTGCAAATAGTGACAGCTTTAGTTCTTCCTTTCCAATTTAAATGCCTTTTATTTCTTTTTCTTACCTAATTACTCTGGCTAGAACTTCCAATATTATGTTGAATAAAAGTGGCAAGAGTGAGCATCCTTGCCTTGTTCCTAAACTTGGAGGAAAAGCTTTCAGCTTTTCATCATTGAGTATGATGTTAGCCTTTATGTTAAAGTATGTTCCCTTATACCTGTTTCTTTGAGAGTTTTTATCATAAATGGACGTTGAATTTTGTCAAATGCTTTTTCTGCATCTATTAAGAAGATCATACGATATTCATTCTTCATTTTGTAAATGTGTATTCCATTCGCTGATTTGCATATGTTGAACTAACCTTGCATCACTGGAATATATCCTACTTGATCAAGGTGCATGACCCTTTTAATGTATTATTGAATTAATTTGCTAATATCTATTTTTTAAATTATTTATTTTTATGGTGACACTGGTTAACAAAATCCAGTAAGTTTTAGCTGTACGCTTTAACAGTAAGACATATATATATTTACACTGTGTATTCACCTCCCTTAGTTAGATTTCTTTCTATCACCACATATTTGACCCCCTTAACTCTGTCTACCTTCCCCCTTCTCCACTCCTTACCTTCTGGTAACCACTAGTCTATAGTCTATGTCCATGAGTCTGTGTTTGTCCTGTTCCTTTGTTGTTTTTAGGTTTATATCCCCCATATAAGTGATATCATGTGATTTTCAACTTCTGACTGGCTTATTTCGCTTAGCATGATTATCTCGAGGTCCATCCATGTTGTCGCAAATGGCAGTATTTCATCTCTTCTTTTGTCTGTTCAGCTCCTCTGCCCATTTTTTGATTGGATTGTTTGTTTTTTGTTGTTGTTATTGAGTTGTATGAGTTCTTTGTATATTTTGGATATTAGGCCCTTATCGGAGGTGTTGCTTGCAAATATATTTTCCCATTCAGATGGTTGTCTCTTTACCTTGTTGACAATTTCTTTTGCTGAGCAGAAGCTTTTTAGTTTGATGTAGTTACATTCATTTATTTTAGCTTTTACTTCCCTTGCTTTTGAGGTCAAATTCATAAAATCCTCTTTAAGTCCAAGGTCCTTGAGTTTAATTCCTATGTTTTCTTCTATGCATTTTATTGTTTCAGGTCTTATATTCAGGTCCTTAATCCATTTCGAGTTAATTTTGGTGTGTGGTGATAGACAACAGTCTAGTTTCATTTACTAATATTTTTTGAGGATTTTTGCACCTACATCTATCAGGGATATGGACCTGTAATTTTCTTTTCTTGTGGCGTCCTTGACTGGATTTGATATCAGGGTAATTCTGGCCTTATAAAATGACCTTGGAAGAGTCTCCTCCTCTTCTGTTTTTTGTAAGAGTTTGAAAGGATTGATATTAATCTTCTTTGAAAGTTTGGGAGAATTTACCAGTGAAACCATCTGGTCCTGGACTTTTTTTGGGGGGGAGGTCTTTGTTTACTGAGTCAATCTCCTTACTAGTAATTGGTCAGTTCAGTTTTCATTTTTAATAACCAAAACTTTGTAATAATCCCAAACTGGAAACAATCAAATATCCATCAATAGATGAATGAATAAACAAACTGTGATATAAGCATATAATGGAATACTACTCAGTAATGAAAAGAAATGAACTACTGATACACAGCACAACATGTTTGAATCTCAAAATAATTATGCTAAGTGAAAGAAGCCAGACCAAATAAAAAAACAATACATATTGTATTATACCATTTATGTATAATTTTAGAAAATGCACACTGTAGTGATAGAAGGAAAATCAGTGGGAATGAGAGCTGGAGCAAGCCAGGATAGAAAGGAAGAAGAGATTACCAAGGGTCACAAGGAAACTTGGGGATAATAGATATGTTCATTATCTTGATTGTGGTGATGGTTTCTTGGGTGTATAGATTTGCCAAAATTTATCAACCTGTACATTTTAAATATGCGCTGATTATTTCATGGCAATTACCCTCAATAAAGCTATAAATAAATATATAAGTAAGTAATGATAGCAACTAATTATAACCCATTAAATAAAATAGGTATCCATGAGTTTTATACTGATATGAATAAATAAATGAGTAGGGTGAAATGCCAACTGATGATTGTGGAAAAATGATAAAATAAGAATATACCAATTTGAAACCATATAATACTTCACTCAGCCTAGAAATATCAATGGATATTAAACTAGTAGGTGAACTAGTAGATGAAGGATTTTTACGGTCTCAAAGTAACTCCCCACAAAATACTTGTTAATCATAAAGAAAAGACGTATAACTTTACAGTAGAGAAACCTAGCAGATATCACTTTAATTGAGTAATCATAGTTAATACCACCAGTAATGGGTCAAGTCAGTGTCATATATCACCTGTTAGGAAGCAATAAGAACTCAGCATCACTTCTGTGATACTATAGCCAAAAATGTAAGTCTTCATCTAATCATGAGAAAATATCAAGAATACCCAGATTGAAGGACATACTACAAAATAACTTGTCTAATCTGCAAAAAGTGTCAAGGTCATGAATGTCAGGGGAAGACTGAAGAATTTTTCCAAGTTGACAAAGACTAAAGAGATGTGACAGACTAAATGTAACATACGTGATCTTCCATAAAATGATTTTGCTATAAAGTACATTATTGGGACAATTGGTGAAACTTGAATCGGGTCTGTGATGGATGGTAGTAATATTATCAATATTAATTTCCTGATTTTGATTATTGTGTTTTTGGTATGTAGAAAAGTGTCCTCCTTGTTTGCCAGAAATATAGGCTACAGTATTTGGGAGTGATGGAATTCAAGTCAGTTACTTACTTTTAAATGGTTCAGGAGTAAGAAAAGGTCTCTCTCTACTATTCTTGAAACTTTTTTGTATGTTTGAAATTCAAAATAAAAGAAAACATTTTGACAAAGCAATTTGCAAAGTTGTGGAGTGAGAGTATAGATTTGTAATCTTTTGTGGAGGGCAATTTGTCATATCTATTAAAATTACGATGCATGTATCCTTTGACCTAGCAATTTCACTTCCAGGATTTTATCTTACAAATATTTTGTACAAATGTGAAATGATGTTTGTACAAGGTTATGCACTCCAACATTATTTGTAGTTGCAAAATATCTGAAACATTCTAAATATCCATCAACAGGAGACTGATTAAATTTATTTCTTTGGGTCCAAAATTCTCTTACATGGAATTAAAAACTGAAAAGATTCAAAAATCTAAACTTTTTGTAAGTTTCACAGCAAAACCTGACCTCAGATGACATGAGGCTTTAGTTGTTGCTCAGCGCTCTTACCAGTCACACACATCTCTGCCTTTACCAAGATTGTGTTGCCTTCTCTGTTTATGCTGTTATTTTGTAAGTTAGAGTTTAATTACCCTGTAAATACGTCCACAAAATTGAAAATACTCCTGTAGGTAAAAATAAGAAAAGGAAGTATCTGTCATCAATAGCGTAAAAAATAGAGTTAGTGCAGAATCGTGATCAGGTGCGTCTATGAGGCATCTTACTGAAGAATAAGGTATGGAAATTAACATCAATTATGACTTGAAAGAATAGAAAGACAAAGTGTTGAAGTTTTAAAGTGACAAAAATGACCAGAACTAATAAAGAATAGAAAATTTTTAAAGGACAAAAAATGAAGATGTTGACATGGCCATGATTGAATAAATAAAACAATGAAGTGGTGCAAATATGCTACTGAATGGTTTCTTGCTCATGAAACAAACTAGAATATGCCATGAACGACTGAACATTTAAGGTGAGTATAGAATATCAGAAGATTGGCTGCAGAGGATGATGGTATAAAATATTTGAACATCTATAATGAAGAAGCTTCTGCTTATCATGAAGGAGACAAAAATTATGACATTGTTAAGAGAATTTTTAATGAAGATCTTAGTCCCACACATGTATAGAGTGCTGATGAAATAGCTCTGTTCTGTCCTATATTATTTTATTTTAAAAATTTACAATAATTGATGAGCAAACAAGAGGTTTTAAGGACTCTAAGCACAGGTTGAAAGTTCTGGGATGTATCAATGCATCAGACAGGTAAAGTTAGGAAAAGCCAACACCCAAGATGTTTAAAAAGTTGTTCACAATTTGGGTAATCAAAGAGAGATTTTCTAAAGAGCCCAGTAATCTGTACCAATAACATGAGCTCATTGCACACAGGCTGGAATGAAAGAAAACTTATATTATTCTTGAACCACTGTTCTACATACAGTCCGTCTGAACTTTTTGTGATCAAGAAAATTTTCTCCCAACAAAGAGAAAATATAAATATTTATTTTTCTATTTTCATACTCTATACTTGTAGCAGTTAACTTCCAAGGCTTCCTAAAGGAGTTAATTGCAGAAGCTTTATCAGGCATACCTTAATGGTGCCATTTACACAGTTGCTGATGCTTAGAATGATTGATAAATATTGGGCAGATTCTTTGGCTTACAATAATGTTTGAAAGTGAACCTGTAGGTAAAAAAGACTGAAAGATTTTGTCATTAATAAGAAGATATATAGTCTCATTAGTTACACCAAAAGTTTATTGGCTAAAAGTCTAAAGTCAGAGTCTTGCTACTCAAAGTATGGTCAGTGGACAAGCAGCATCAACATCATCTGGAAGCTTGTTAGGAATGCAAATTCCCAGACCCATCTCTGGACCTCCTGAATCAGAATCTATATGTGTGCAGCCCAAGAATCTATGTTTTAACAAATTCCATATGAGAGAATTATGCTCACCAAGGTTGTAGAAGCACTGAGTTAGAGCAAGCTGAAAGCAAAAAATACTGAATATTACAAGTTATATACCTGTTGTATATTCTTTGCAGGATAGAAAAATTGCTAAAATTGTGTTAATCCAAATAAACATGGGGCTAGTAGTGATGACAATGATGAGATGTAACACAAATGCAAAAAATCTTCATAGATAATGTGGGAGAAATGTTTGAGCAGTTAATTGGCCTTGAATAACATATATTCATCAGTGAAAAAAAATTATGGCTGCTCAATTAATTGAATAGATTGCTTATATAGAAATCCATATTAATAAGACACGTTACGCTAGAAATACACTTTTTTAATAGCTATCTATTGTAGTGTTACTTCATCATTAAAGAATCCCATTCTTAGCCCATCATTCAATTTTTAACTGATCTTTGATGACAATAATAGCAATGCTGATGAAGCCTTTTGTCCAAAGTCCTCAAAGAACCAGATGTAACAAATATTTATTCCATGCATATGTATAGATATTTAGTTTGATTTGAGGTTTTATTGAATGTTTTCCTTAGAAATAAAGAGTACCAAGTATTTATGGCCTATATCATACGATTTCAGTTATCAGTTTACTATTGTATTGATAAACTACAATACTAATACTAATTTTGCTCTTCATCCCACCTAGTGTGACTATTCATACATTCAGCATATAAATAGTGTTTAATTATGGGATGCTGCCTCAGGCCCACTGCAAATATTATACAAATTATCTTTCTGTAACTTAAGAAATTCTGAATTCCAAAATGCATTCAAAACCCTTTAGCAATTTTTCTATCCTGCAAGAAGCTCTTTGTACTGTTATAGGATAAACACCAAGATATATTGATATGTAGGGGGAGAAATAACATGCAAATCTGTATATATTGTGCTACCATTTGTGGGGGTTTTTTTAAAGGAGAGGAAATAGATCATATATTTCCTTATTATGCATAGACTATACCATAAAATGGGGTTAGAAGTGGGTGAATGAGGGACAGGGGTAAGGGGAAGAAAGAAATTTTCATTATTTACCTTTTGTATCTGTTCAATATTGAACCATGTGAATATTTCCAAAATTTTAAGTTATAAGTGTCAATAAAAATTTCTCAAATTGAAACATAAAGATAAAAAAAGAATAGGCAGGGGAACCCAGAACAGAATATCTGAGAATTATGGGACAATTAGAAAAGATATATAAGATATGCATAATAGGAACACCAGAAGGAGAAGAAAGAAAGCAGAAGAAATATTTAAAGTAATAATGGCTGAGAATTTTCCAAAGTTAGTGACAGACACCAAGACACAGATCCAGGAAGCTCAGAGAATACCAAGTGGTATAAATACCAAAAAAATTTATTTCTAGACATACCATATTCAAACTGCAGAAAACCAAAATAAAAATATATATTGAAAGAAGCCAGAGAACAAAATCACCATATCTATAGAGAAAAAAAGGATAAGAATTACATCAACTTCACAAACTATGCAAACAAGAGAGAGTGGAGTGAAATATTTAAAGTGTTGAAAGAAGAAACCTCCAACCTAGAATTCGGTATCCAAATAAATTATCCTTCAAAAGTAAAGAAGAAAAAAGATTTTCTCATTAAAAATGAGAGAATTTCTTGCCAGTGGACCCACCTTGCAAGAATTCCTTCAGAGAGAAGGAAAATGATATAGATCTGAAACTCAGATCTACATAAAGAAAGGAAGAGTGTTAGAGAAGGAATAAATGAAGATAAAATAAAACTTCTGGTGTTTTTTGCATTCTTAACTGAACTAATAGATAACTTCTCATTTAAAATAGTAGCAATGCATGAGGTGATCATAGCTTAAATTTAAGTGAAATGAATGACAGCAATGATGTTACAGATGGAAGGGAAGAACTTAGAATACTATTATAAGGTACTTTATGAAGTGACATAGTTATTTGAAAATGGACTTAGATTAGTTGTAAAAGTGTATTGCAATTCTAGGGCAAACACTATTTATACTTTTTTAATTTTTAAACATTTTAGAAGAATATAGTTTTAATATTAAAAATTCTTAAAGACATAATTGATATGAGAGAAGAGAAAATTGAATAATAGGAAACATTTCATTATTTTTAAAAAATTCTCTTCCTGTTATTGGTAGTTTTGAACATTAGATTTTTTTTTACCAAAAGGTAGCTAAGTATATGATTGCAAGTGAAAAAATAGGGGACAACAATCAGGTATTGTCAGGTTTTCCATTTTCATTTGTGTGTGAATGTTTAATATAAATGCAGGGACATAAACCATTAATACAAGTCAAAATGTTTTAGTGAATAAGTTTCAGCAGTTCAACTTTATAAGTTATAAATAGACCTGATAATTTTTCTGGACAAAACCAGTATTTGGATTTTTAAAAAAACTAGTATATTTCTTATTGATAGCAACAAAATAGTGTTTGTAGCATTTTTATCATACAGTAGATTCTATCCATTCACTATACTTTTTTAACTGAGTTGTACTACATGCAAGTACATGTTTTTAATGTTGTCTGTCTTTTGTGCTGTTCCTGTAAATTTGCTGTTAAAATACATTAAACTATAAATATTGAAAAAAGAAAGTGTGGTTCACACACTGAGGAATATTATTCAGCCATTAAAAAGGGGGTGGGGGGGAAATCCATTCACTTGTGACAACATGGATGAACCTTAATGGCATTGTGCTAAGCCAAATAAGACAGAAAAAGACAAATACTGTATGCTATCACTTTATATATGGAATCTAAAGCTGAACTTCTAGAAGCAGATTAGATTGATGGTTGGCAGGGGCTGAGGAGTAGGGGCAATGGAGAGATGTTGGTCAAAAGGTACAAATTTTCAATTATAAGATGAATAAGTTCTGGGGATCCAGTATACAGCATGGTGACTATGGTCAACAATACTGTATTGTATACTTGAAATTTCCTAACAGAGTAAATCTTAAACGTTCTTACCACACACTAAAATAAAAGTAACTGTGTGAGGTAATAGATGTTAACTAACCTTATTGTGGTAATCATTTGCAATACATATATCAGATCACATTGTACGCCTTAAACTTTCATAATATTAAGTCAATTATATTTCAGTAAAGCTGGGGGAATATAAAATATATAATCTAAGCTTCCACCTTAGAAAACTAGAAAAAGAAGGACAATATAAACCTAAAGCTAGCAGGAAAAAAAATAATAAAAATTAGAGCAGAAATCAATGAAATTTAAATTGGAAAAAAAATAGATAAAATCAATGGAAGCAAAAGCTGCTGCTTTGACAAGATTATTAAATTTGATTAACCTCTACCCAAGCTAACCAAGAAAAAGAAGAAATAAATTACTAATATCATAAATGAAAGAGAGGCCATCATTACTGATCCCATGGGCATTAAAAGGATAATAAAGGAAAATTATGAACAACTGTGGGCCCACAAATTTGATACCTCAGATGGTGAAATGCACCAATTCCTCAAAAAATACAATCTAAAACTCATACAGAGAAATAAGTAATCTGAATAGGACTATATATATTAAAGAAATTAATTCATTCTACAGCCATGCCACCCTGAACAAGCCCGATTCCGTCCGATCTCGGAAGCTAAGCCGGGTCAGGCCTGGTTAGTACTTGGATGGGAGAGCACCTAGGAAGACCAGGTGCTGTAGGCGTAAAAAATAAAAAGTAAAGAAGGGATTGTAAACTGACAAGGTCCTTGCGATCTGTGAAGTCAACAAAGTGTTGCCCCACCTAAAAAAAAAAATTGATTCAATTATCTTTCAAACAGAAAGCACTTGGCCCACATGAGTTCACTGGTGAGTTTTATCGAATATTTAAGGAAAAAATGATACCCATTCTTTACAATCTCTTCTAGAAAATAGAAGCAAAGAAAACACCTGTAACTTACTGTGAGGCCAGCATTACTGTAATACCAAAACCAGATAAAGACAATACAAGAAAGGAAAACTGCAGACCAATATCACTCATGAAGGTGAATATAAAAATCTTCAACAACATATTAACAAATTGGATCCAACAAAGTATAAAAAAAATTATACACCATGACTAAGTGGGATTTATTTTAGGTATGCAAGGCTGGTTTGAGCACTTGAAAATTAATGTAATCCATCATATCCACAGGCTAAAGAAGAAAGATCACATGATTATATTGCCAGACACAAGAAAATCATTTGACCAAAGCCAGCACCTATTTATGATTTAAAAAAAAAAAAAACTCTCAGCAAACTAGGCTTAGAAGAGAACTAACTTTATAAAGAACATCGAAGAACTATAGCTACCGTCATACTTAATGGAGAGAAACTAGACACTTTCCCCTGAAAATTATGTATGAGACAAGAATATCTCCTCTTAACCACTCCCATTCAGCATCTTACTAGAAGTTCTGGCTAATGCAATAAGAAAGGAAATAAAAGGTATACAGATTAAGAAAGAAGAAATAAAACTTTGTTTGCAAATGACATGATTGTTTATGTAGAAATTTCTAAAGAATCAACAGCAGAAAACAAACTAAGAATTGATTACACCAAAGATATAAGGTTAAGATACAAAAGTCCATTGCTTTATTATATACCAGCAATGAACAATTAAAATTTGAAATTAAAAACATAATAGCATTTACATTAGCATCCCCAAAGAAAGTACTTAGGAATAAATCTAACAAGATACGTAAAAGATCTATATGAAGAAAACTATAAAACATTGATGAAATAAATCAAAGAAGATCTAAATAGATATTCCATTTCCATAGATAAGACAATATTATTTTTATTTCAGTTCTTCCCAACTTGATCTATAGATTCAATACAATCTCAGCCAAAATCCCAGCAAGTTATTTTATGGATAATGACAAACTCTATATGGAAAAGCAAAAGACCTAGAATAGCCAACACAATATTAAAGAGGAACAAAGTTGGAGAACTAACACTACCCAACTTTAAGACTTATTGTAAAGCTGCAATAATCAAGACAGTGTGGTACTGGCAAAAGAATAGACAAATAAATCAATGTAACAGAATAAAGAGCTCAGAAATAGACCCATACAAATACAGTCAAGTGATCTTTCACAACAGAGAAAAGAATAGTCTTTCCAACAAATGGTACTGGAAAAACTGGACATCCACATGCAAAAAAAACCAAAATGAATATAGACCTTATGCCTTTCATAAAAATTAACTCAGAATGGACCATATACATAAATTTATATGCAAAACTATAAAACTTATGGAAGATAACAGGAGAAAATCTAGTGGCCTTGGGTTTGACAATGAAATTTTAGATACAATACCAAAAACACAATCCATAAAAGAAAAAAAATTGATAAGTAGGACTTCATTAAAATGAAAAACTTCTCTTCAGTAATAAACACTGTTAAGAAACTGAAAAGATAAACCACAGACTGGGAGAATATATTTGTAAAACACTCAACTGAAAAAGGACTTGTATCCAAAATATACAAATGACACTTCACAGTAAGAAAACAAACAACTGAATTTTACGATGGGCAAAAGACTCCAATAGATGCCTTGACAAAGAAGATATACATATGGTAAACAAGCATATGAAAACATGCTCAGCATCATGTCATTAGAGAAAAACAAAACAAAAGCAAAATACAACTATATACCTATTAGAATGGCTAAAATTCAAAACACTGACACCACCAAATATTGGTAAGGATGTAGAGCAACAAGAATTCTCGTTGTTGGAAAAGTGAAAGGTGCAGCCAGTATGGAAAACAGTTTGGCAGTTTTTTACAAAGCTAAACATAGTTTTACCATATGATCCAGCAATCATGCTCCAAAGTATTTAATACCCAAATGAGTTGAAAACCTACGTCCACACAAAAACTTGCACACAAATGTTTATAGCAGCTTTATTTGTAATTGCCCAAAACTGGAAGCAACCAAGATGTCCTTCAAAAGGTGAATGGATAAACAAACTGTGATATTTCTTTACAATGGAATATTTATCAATAAAAAGAATTGAGCTAGCAAGCCACAGAAAGACATGGAGGAAACTTAAATGTATATTGCTTAGTAAAAGAAGCCAGTATGAAAAGGTTACATACTGTAATTCTAAGTACCTGACACTGTGGAAAAGACAAAACTAAAAGATAAATAGTCACAGGAAGAATGAGGAAAGGGATGAATCGGTGAAGCACAGGAGATTTTTACAGCAATGAATCTATTCTGTATCATGCAATATTGGTGGATCCATGATATTATGCATTTGTCAAAAACCATAGACCTGTTAACCACAATGGACCCTCATGTCAACTATGGACTTTAACATGTGGATGTTGGTTTATCAAATGTACTACACTAACGTAAGACGTTAATAATAGGAGAAACTGGAAGTGGGAAGAGGAGGTATATGGAAACTCTACTATCTGCTCGATTTCCTATAAACCTGAAACTGCTTTAAAAACAATCTATTCATTCAAACAATTGTTTTTAAAGGTGACAGAAGAAAAGTAATCGCTCCCATAATCCTGACACCCAATGATAACTACTACTAAGACACTGGTATAAATATTCCTGGAGATTTTCTATGCATATGTATGCACATACATATACTATACACACACTGCTACTTATCTTTTTTTGTAAAAGTAGAATAATAGAGTATTAACTATATATAAATTGTTTACAATTCCCACAACAACCCTTAAAGGTTATTTCCATTTTATAGATGAAGTAACTGAGCCGGTAAATGTCTGAAATAGGTTCAATTTCCAGTATATTTTATTCCAAAGCCTATGTATTCTTACCACTATACCTCTTTGTAAAACATAAGACCTACTTTTCGTTCTATCTTTATTTCACATTTGACCCCTTCATAAGATACACCAGTCTTTCATATACCATACTGCCTTCATACACATTCATTTCTAATAGTATGCATGCCCTTCACATGGTGTAATCCTTAATGCTGTACACTAGTACCTTGTTTAGAATCCTTGCCTACAGAATAGGAAGTGGTGGCCCAGCTCCTTTTTGCTCCAGAGAGGCAAACAATGGGACTGGCAGACTTTTTTTTTCTTTTCTTTTTTTTTTAGTAATAATATGGCTTCTTGCCTCCTGTATAAGTAGCTGTCAAATTTGAGGTGTTCATGGAAATTATTTCTGGGACCTGAAGAGCCTGAGGGAATGGAGTGTGAGGGGTAGATGGAAAGGTGAAGAGAAGTAAAATTCATGTGGGTGCCTAGGGAAGGAAGCAGCCTCCAGTGGGTTCAGTGCTGACAGAGATGGATAATTCAGATAAGATGGTAACATTCAGAAGCATTCAGTGAATTGATAGCAGCCAGTTCAACCAGTACCTGTTGTGGGACCGTTCAGGGAAGCTTTAAAGAAGACCCTGTGACCCTCTCTTGGCACCTATAGGGGACACTCTCAGGCTCCGAACAATCCTGGAAGCAATACAGAAGCACATCCATTCTTCGTCCCTCATCTTCAAGCTGGCCCAAGACGCATTCAAGATTGCTACTCCCACAGACAGTAGTACTGACAGCACCCTGCTCAACGTGGCCCTGGAGCTGGGGTTACAGGTATGGAGGAGTGGGCTATCTCAGCTTTAGGTTTCTGGCCTAGTGACAATTTGTAGAAGATAAGATCTCAGGGGGACTGGGCATAGGCCAAGTCTGGTTCTTTCTGTGTCCCCAGAATACAGCGAGACTAGGCACAAAGTAAGAACTCTATAAATTGGACTCCATTTTGAAATTAAGGCCAGAAGCAGTGTAGCTTTGGGCTCTATCAGATCTATATCTTCTCCCCACACTACCCCCATTCCTCCAAGTCAATCAAGGTGTGGTAACAAGGACTTTATTCATTATAGGTCATCAGTAAAGCCTGTCTGATTTTTGAGAGGGGTGCGGCAAACGTGGATATTTGCGGTGATGAGTACAAACCTGTCTGTACTTATCAGGGGAGAGATGGCTGTTTAAAGCACCAATAAATACTTGTATAAATGAATGCCCAGGGGAAGTCAGGAGGGGGAGTTCATAACAGTTATGCTTAACCCACTGGGAATGCCACTTTTTTTGCCCAGGTGATGAGAATGACCTTATCAACCCTTAACTGGAGGCGCCGGGAGATGGTGCGGTGGTTGGTGACATGTGCTACAGAAGTGGGTGAGTCTCCCACCTCCCTCTACCCCCGGGGTAAAGGAGTTCCTAGGTCCTACTCTTGGGACAGGACAACAAATCATTAGAGCTCTCATATTCTTATTACTGATGGCCTAAGAAAGGATGGGGCTACTGGTAGAAGATGGCCTCTGTTCAGCCAGCCCAGGCTCTGCCCTCTCTGCTTGGACTATACCCAGATGTCAGAAGCACTTTGACCCTCTGATCAGAGACATGTCTGAGAGAATGAATTTTCAACCACCAGTACTCAAGTACACCCTTGGGAGGTAGTTGGCCCAGTGGTTTGGTCCCAGTCCCTATCCATACTTTTGAGAAACCCCAAACAACTTGGAGGCTCAGGACCCCATCTACAGCCCAAAGCCCCAAGACAAGACTCTACTCTGAGAGGCCCCACTTCAGCTAGGACCCCCAGACAGATCTGTAACCCCTGCTTTGGGGCAAGCAAACCACAGGCTCTGCTGCTCCATCTTTGAGGGGTAAGAGCACCTGCCGAGACCCTCAATCCTCTGACCTGGGGAAGGAAGGAATGGGAAGAGACCCCAAACAGGGTCTGGCTATCCGGGATGCTCTCCTTGTCCTGGTTTGCCTCAGATCATCTCAAGGCTACTGAGGAGGAGGGAGAACTTGTCTCTGCAGGTCAAGTTCTGACCCAAAATGGTAATCTGGGCAGACTTGAATTAGGACCCGGATGGCCACTGCTGAGCTCAGGCTCTCCCTGACAGGTGTGCGGGCCCTGGTGAGCATCTTGCAGAGCTGGTACACACTCTTCACCCCTACCGAAGCTACTAGCATTGTGGCTGCCACAGCCGTATCCCACACAACTATTCTGCGCCTCAGTCTTGACTATCCCCAGCGGGAGGAGCTGGCTAGCTGTGCTCGCACATTGGCCCTGCAGTGTGCTATGAAGGATCCACAGAGCTGTGCCCTGTCAGCCCTTACACTCTGTGAGAAAGACCACATCGCCTTTGAGGCAGCCTACCAGATTGCCATTGATGCTGCCGCTGGTGGCATGACCCATTCACAGCTGTTCACCATCGCCCGCTACATGGAGCTCCGTGGCTACCCGCTACGTGCCTTCAAGCTGGCCTCACTGGCCATGAGCCATCTCAACCTGGCCTACAACCAGGACACCCACCCAGCCATCAATGATGTTCTCTGGGCGTGCGCCCTCAGCCACTCTCTGGGCAAGAATGAGCTGGCGGCCCTCATTCCCCTGGTGGTAAAAAGTGTGCACTGTGCTACAGTGCTTTCAGACATCCTGAGGCGCTGCACAGTGACTGCACCTGGCCTTGCTGGCATCCCAGGCCGCCGCAGCTCTGGAAAGCTCATGTCCACGGACAAAGCTCCACTGCGCCAGCTGCTGGATGCCACCATCAATGCCTATATCAACACTACACATTCACGCCTGACACACATCAGCCCCCGCCACTATGGAGAGTTCATTGAGTTTCTGAGCAAGGCTCGGGAGACCTTCCTGCTGCCCCAGGATGGCCACCTGCAGTTTGCCCAGTTCATCGACAACCTCAAACAAATCTACAAAGGCAAGAAGAAGCTGATGCTGCTGGTGCGAGAGCGCTTTGGCTGAGAAATCGGACAGCTCACTGCTGGGGCAGCCTGGGCTCCCAGGTACCATCAGGTCAGGCCAAGGACACTGAAACATTTGTCTACCCTGAGAGGACTCTAAGCACCTGTGTCTGAAGCCAAAGGACCACAGGGCTAAGCATGGGAAGAGTCCAACTCTAGCCAGTATGCCTGCCTTGGCAAGGTTCTCAATGTAAACCCGCCGTTCCTGAAGGAGCTGGGCCCTGCAGATAGATCAGAAACTCTACAACATGCCACCTCACGCCCCTATATCCTGCGTGTCCTGGGCATTGGCCCTCTCCCTTGGCAAACACAGAACACTGTTCCGTCTCAGGGATTGTTTAACCAGAGAAACAGAAGCATTTATGGTACTGTAAATATTATAGTATATGTGTTGCCAATTACATTGTAAAGTTCCAACTATTTATAATTCTGGTTCTAATTTTATGGGTACTTAAAATAGCTGTGGGTGGGAAGATAGGCTTGTTTTCTGAGGAGACTCACAACAATTTCTCAGGTTTCCCTTACAGAGTATAAACTTGGCAGTGGAAAAGTGGGGGGTGACAGGGAGAAAAAATGGCCAGTTAGAATAAATCCCAAGTCTAGTCAATGCAGAAACCTCAGCCTACTGACAGGGCATCTGTAGCCCAGTGGTGGGTGAGGGGCAGGGCCGGGACTGGACTTCGACTTTTGCCACACGAAGCCATGAGGACACTGAGGCTCTCGCTCCTGCCTCACACAGCCTCTCTATGAGCCTGCTGAGCTCCTGAGAAACAAGCACAGGGAGAAGGCGAAGGTCTGGGAGGCCACTGAGCTCATAATATTCATCTTCTCTGGTCACCTTTGTGTTAGAGTGCCTGGTTTCATCTCTAATTATGTATGTGTGTATATTTGTTTGGCTAAGTACATATATCTGTGTGCATAGATGTATCTGTACGTGCCTCTATGTGCACATATATTTATGTGTATATGTCCGTGAATACATGTCTGTATGCTGGACTGTGGCTTTCTATGAGGATATTTACATTTGTGAACATTTAAGAATACATATCTGTGTGTTCATGTTTCTTGATGCATGTTTACTGTGTATGTATCTAGGCACACAAGTGCATGTGTATAAACATGTTTGTGTGTATGCTTGCTCTCCATTGATCTGTCTTTGTATGTGTAACTATATTTCAACATGTAGGTATGTCTGTGATTTCATGTTTGAGGATCTGCATGAACGGGTCCCTTCTTTTTGCCACATCTCTCTTCTCCATTCCTCTTAGTCTCTCACCAGCTAAACGTGTTCCCCATCTCTGTGCCTCTTATTCACCATTCTCTCTCATCAGACAGGCTGTAAGCACTAGTCTCCCTCTACCTTGAGTGGCTCCTTCAGCTCCACAGTTCTCTTCTCACCCTGTACTTGCTTTCTTCCCCTGCCTCTCTACCTCAAGCTTCCTCTGCCTGCTTTTGTCACAGCCTCATTGGTTGCTGATTTGGAGGCTGGGGCTGGGATGCATTTGGCTTTTACCCTTCTGACTAGTTTCTAGCCCTAGTGGGCAACTTGTCTTAGCCTTGGCTGTCCACGGTATATGATGTTCCTGCTACTCTCCTGACACTCTGCTCAGCCTGGAATTATTATAGGAGGTAGCAAGGGCATTCAGAATAGTCATTTGGATGCCAGTGTCTTGGTGTTTACTGTTTCATGTTTTAGTTCCCGAGTAGGGGGTGGGGTGTGATAGGGAAAGGGTGGTATAGCTAGAGTGTGAACTAAGGACCTCTCTGCTTTATTTTCCTTTCTTTGACAAACGGTGTCATCTTTTTTTCCCCTCTACACTAACCAGTAAGTTGTGTTTGCTGTTTGTGGCTACTGAAGTCTTACTGTTCAGCCATGGGGCCCCTGCAACCTATTATTTTTTTTTTTTTTTTTTTTAGTTGGATACATAAAAAAAAAAAAGCCACTCCCATTTCTGTATCATGATTGCCATTTTTTAGCAAGTGTGTGAACTCAGTGCTTTTCTATAAATAAATCATGGATCACAGAAAAGATCATTTTTCTAAAATCAGAAATTGTGTTCTCTCAATAAATGGGGCCCTTCCCTCTCTTCTGTATTGCCCTGGCTGGGACAGGAAGCTGGCTGAGCCTATAGTGCAGTGGGTTTCTAGTGGTCTAAGGAAATGTGAAATGACAGACGAAGAATTTTCTGCCACACCAGACCCCTCTCCAGAGCTCGCAGGCAGCTCAGAGCCTTGTCTCCGAGGAAGTAGCTATCATCATGATGGGCAGAAACACCAAGATCCTGAGAAAATTAGAGGGCATGCTCAGAAAATACAGAACAACCCTGAGCAGCACTGGGCCTTTTGGCTTCAGAGGACTTCTTGCCTCAGCCATGCAAATCTAAGGTTCTACTTGTAAGCAACCCAGCTCTGAGTCTTAATGTCCTCCCATCTTTTGTTATCAAAGCTGAAGGCCTCTCAGCTTCTCCCTGCTTACCTAGATGCCATCTTCCTTGACAGACCTCTCAAGTATTCTAGCCGTTCTGTGCCCCTCTCTCTATTCTTCCCTTCCTTCCCAGACACAATTCCCTGTCAAATAGGATTCATAAGCTGTGGGGACCCCATTTCTCTGCAAATGTCATAGCTCCAGCTGTTAGGAAGCTCTACCCAGCCCATGTTGCTCTGGGGCTTGGCAATCTAAGGGCAAGATGGCCCTGACATTAAGTCCTACGTACATAGTCCCATGTCTGAGTTCTCATGACTTAGAGGAGAGGATGCAGAAAGACACCCCAACTAAGGAGGAACTGAGGGTAAGGAAAAAGATCTTTCACAAACAAAACCACATGTTAGACTCTAACTCTGGAACTTTTATTCTCTTAGAAACAATCAATCATCTGTTAGTGGTACTTGAGAGAAAAGGTATATGCTCAGTTCTGTCGAAGCACACGTGAGTATTTGTGCACAGCATCCACAAAGGCCCCCACATGTTCTGGGTCCATGTCAGGGTAAAGTCCATGGCCCAGGTTGGCAATGTAGCACTGTGGCCCAAAGTCATCCAGCATCTGCCACACCAGCCGTCTGATCTCCTCCTGGGGGACCAATAGGACACTGGCTACAGGGGAGGCCAGAAAGCCTCTGTTCTCCCTGTACATAATAGTGACACACATACATGTAGGCATGTTTCTACTCAATGTTATTCATTCAGTCATTATTCAGAAAAATTTATTGAATGAGTAGGAAGGGCCAGGCATTTGTATTTGTAAGAAAATACAAATGAACAATAAAAAGAAATTCCTGCCTTCCTAGAGTTCACATGGTGTGTGGGGGATAGATGGGAGAGACAAACAGACATCATAAAAACACAATACAGCCATACCCACAGCCATGGGAGTGCACAGAGACAAACTCACAAGACACACACAGGGACGCTGGTTGTTACCTCAGGTGCATACAGGGCACAGGGGTCCAGGTTGCCCTGCAAGGTCACCGTCTTCCCCACACGCTCCCTGGAAGCAGAGTTGGTGCCACATTCTGGTGACTGCACATATAGCAGCTGCACCAGCTCCACCTCACCCTCCATTACTTACCGAGCTTTCTCTGGTGCCACTGTCCAGTCAAGCCCAACCACCTCATAGCCAGCCTGGGCCAGCTCCTCCAGGGCAAAATGTCCATCCTTAGCAAAGATGATCTGGGAGAAAGGGCAGGTCTCAGCCTACAGAGGGACTTGCAATACCCACTATCATACCTCTGCTGCCCTCCAGTGGTCACTTCAGTCTATGCAGCACTTATCCTACAAGCTCCACAGTCACACCTTCACTCACCCCAACTCCATTCTTACCATGGGCACTGGTGCCAGGCCTGTATCCTGCAGCCTGGACTTCACTCGCTTGGCCACATCACGGATGTAGGGCAGTGCAAATTTACTGAAGAGCTGTGGGCCAAGATGCCCTGCATGGGATTCAAAGAGCTGCAATGCCTACAGTTAGGGAATGTAAAGGGAAATAACACACGAAGTATATCAAGTCCCACACACAGAATGTACCTCAATTTTCCCCATTGACTTCAATCTTTCATACTGCCTAAACCTATAAACTCAGTTCCAGTCAAAAAGATTTGCCTTTTCCTCCAGATCCCAGTGCTAGCTTTGGTCTTTGAACACACAGATCATTAAGCCCCAGTGTCAGAGCAGACTTGGTGCTCCAGCCAGATAACTGCAGGCCAAGCTTCTTTCATGCTTGCCATTAAGACACCCACCCTCTCAGGTGTAGGTAACTCTCCTGCTCTGGTCCTTATAGACTAAACTCCAGCCCATGTGTCTCTCCCTCAGGACTCACCTGGGCACCAGCAGCCACTTGTCCCACCAGATATGGTACCAGAGCATCAGTGAGGATGCGAAGCAGCCGGTGACTGGCCTTCGGTCTCTGGTAAAGCCAGCGCTTGGCCTGAGCCATGGTGCTTGAGCCGCCACCCTCAACCATGTATGTCATCAGAGTCCACTACAAAAGGATACAAAGAGAATGTCACAGGTGTAGAAGCCAGACTGATACTTCCTTCCCTTGTCTACACCAGACCTGCCAGAGTAATTTCCCCCATGCCCGAGTCCCTGCCCTGTTTCACAGTACCGGGGCACCAGCAAAGCCAATCAGGGGCACACGCCCAGCCAGCCGTTGTCGAGTGAGGGTGATGGCCTGGAACACATAGGCCAGCTCAGAGGCCACTGCTGCTGGATCCCGGAGGCGCTCTAAATCTCGCTCTTCTCTTAATGGCTCTGGAAAGCTGGGCCCTTTGCCTGGCACCATGGTCACCTCCATGCCCAGTGCCTGGAGGGGGAGAAAAACATCTCTGTTCCCAACCTGTAACTCCAGGAGGAAAGGCTCTATTCAGCCCATGCCAAGAAAGAGCTAAAACAGAATAAAGCTCAGCCAAACTCCTGCAGCCCGGCCTTCTCTTCCAGCCTTAGTTTTTCCTCCTGTCCAGTGAGGATAAGTGCTCATCTTGAGCCTTGACTGTTTCATCTTTTCCCTTTTTCATCTATTCCAGAATCAGATTTGAGAAGGTACCTGGGGTACAACAAGGATGTCGGAAAAGATGATGGCAGCATCCAGAGGGAAGCGACGCAGTGGCTGTAGGAAATAGAAGACAGGTTGCTAGGTGGTGAGCTAAGGACATAAACCCCTCCCTCTTTCTGGACCCCTCACCTGCAGAGTCAGTTCACAGCAGGCCTCTGGGGAGCGGCAGGTGCTGAAAAAGTCTTGGGCAGCCCGAGTTTCCCTAAACTCTGTAGACGAGAGAAGTCAAAACTCAGCCTTGAGGAACCTCTAAAGCCCTCCCTTGCCCCTCAAAAACTTGTCACCCTCCAGAGTTTTACCTAGACTTCCTGACCCTGACCTGGTAAGTAGCGGCCTGCCTGCCGCATGCACCAAACGGGAGTGTAGTCTGTGTCTTCTCCCCAGGCTGCCCGCAGGAATGTGTCATTCTTCAGCTCCGGAAAACTATAGGGACCGGAGATGGGGGATTGGGGCGGAGGGGTGGATAAGTGTCAGTAAGTTAGGCTGGGGGTTGGGGAAGGCTCGGGTTCCTAAGGTGGATTCATTCCAACACCGTTATCTGTCTTCTCCAGACCAGCTCCCAAGCTGTGGCTCCCCACCCATTCTGCCTCCTCTTTACCTAATCAGGTGGTGCACAAGACCAAAGAGCCCGCGCTGGATGGGGCGTCTATCCTACGCACAGTCCTAGCTTCCCCAAGCTCAAAGCCACTGGAAGGACTGGGGAGGTGGGGGAAGGGGAGAGAAGGAAGCCTAGAAAGGATAGTTGGAGGGTCTCTGGACCAGATAATCACAGGGAACAGGGAAGGATAAGTAGGCTGGTTCCAGGTCTGGGGGTTAAAGGAGGGATAAGAGTTGACGGTCCTGAAGTAGAAGTCCTAGTTGAGGATTAAAAGTCCCGGGGGCATAACTAAATGAAGGTCTGGGGAATGCAGCCAGCTTAAAGGCTGGGGAACGCAGCCAGCTCCGCGGATCCTTGGATGAAGGTCTCAGGAATCCACGGCTAAAGGATTTCGGGATTCCAGCTTCTGGGGTTTGGGCTGGGGCCCTCCAGGGGGAAAGCAAGTATAGGGACAGATCCATGAGCTGAATCAGGTCGGACGTCCCGCTGGCTACGACGCCTGGTGCACAGAACTCACCCCAACCCGTTCGCCTCCATGATAAGACGTCTGTAACTGCGAGGCAGTCCCCACTTTAACCTGAATCTGACAGTACCCCTCCCCAGGCTCCGCCCCTTCCTGGACTGAGCCAAGGCGGTGGCCATATTGAAAGTCACGTGATTGATCTCTCGCGACAAACTACGGGGCTGTCCTGGCTGCTGCCGGTAGGACCCCCTACCTCACTTCACCGTAAAGTCCCGCACCCCAAAAAAGAGCTTCTCTCTAACTGCCCTTTACCGTGGCATGAGAAATTTGCTTTTCTTTAATGGCCTAGAAATCCTGAAGGTTTGGCCTAAGTCTCACTTTCACTCCCACTGTCCATGATTCTAACAATCTTATGGATGACCCAGCCAGGCATACAGTGGATTATGGAACCAAGCTGTACAGGGAACTGAAATCATTAAATATGTACATTACCTACTAAAAGCCTATCATAGGTACAGAAGTTACAAGAGTGAACAAGACAGCTCTTTCCTATGAGAAGCTACAGACTGATGAAGAAACAGAAATCAGCAATCACAGTAATAAATGTTTTAAGAGAAGAAAGCTAGAAGCAAGTAGCAACGGGCTCCCCTTTTATTTGGGGAAAGCGATGGGGGTGTTACAAGCAGAGGGAACAGCATGTACAAAGTGAAGAGGCAAAAAAGCCAATGTCTATTATGGGAACTATGAGATCAATCTGGTGGAATTAAAGAGGTTGGAGACATCTGCAGAGTGCAAATTATGCAGGCTTGTGTGATGAGGTACATTTGTTTACTTTAGCCTGTGTAGTGCAATAGCTTACAAATAGCCTGGAGAGAAGTACTGTGTTCCCAATTTTCTAGGGGAAAAACAGAATGGAAAACTGTCAAAATTACATGGGATCATTTATTCTTTCTTGATAACGTCAATTATTTGAAAACTATCAAAACAAAGTTTCCACCAGTGTCCATCATTAGATGACTAAGTAAACAAAATGTTGTATGTCCATACAATGGAATATTATTCCGCCATAAAAAGGCAACATTGTTGTAACATTAAGCTTAGTAAAATAGGACAGACACAAAAGGACAAATATTGTGTGGTTCCACTTACTTGAAATATCTAGAATAGGCAAATTCATAGAAGCAGAAAATAGAGTTTACCTGGAGCTGGGGAAAGGAGGCAATGAGGAATTATTGTTTAAATGGTAAAGAGTTTCTGTTTGGGGTGATAAAAAAAAGTTTTGGAAATAGATAATTGTATACTTAAAATGGTTGAAATGGCAAATTTCATTATATGCATTTTACCACAATTTTTAAAAATTAATGCGACATCAAAAACCATTGAATTGTACATTTTAAATGGATGAATTGAGTGGTATGTGAATTATATCTCAAAACTTTTTTAAGCGGAGAGGGGACAAAATTTCCTTTTCCTCCATGATTGTACTTCACCAACAAACAGCTCCTGTCCAACTTTTTTGCTTCCTCCCTTCCCACCTTGGCTTTTCCTCTCATGTGGTTCAGAATCACTAGGAGAACTGGATAACAATCACTAGTGTCCTGGGATTAGGAAGAGTAACAACCAGGATCAAGTCTAAATGACTCAAGACTCCTTGGTCAGCGGCAGGGCTGGAGAGGGGATTATTCTCACATTTTAGTCATACTGTCCCTAACATTGGGAGCCCGAGAGGATGTCTGGGAAATTTTAAATGATTCTTCTGGTTGTAGTATGACTTGGCGAGGAGGCAAAACAGGAGGCCAGAGGACTGGGAAAATGGCGGTTGCAATGATCCAGGCTGGATAGAATAGTGGCTTAAATGAGGGTAGTAGCGGTGTAGATAAATAGTAGTAGAAATGGGGATGAGGAGGGGAAGATTGATCGGGTAGAAACTACTGAACTTGGGTCTGGGTGGCTGAGTGGGAGGCACAGAGGTAGGTATTATGGTTGCGTATCCGAGTACACTGGGCAATAAATGCCACAGGAGCGTGAGGTGCGCTTAGTCCAGAACATACGGCAAAGGCTGGCCGAAGGCGGGGCAGAGCATGGTGGGAAGCTCGACCAGCCTTTGCGGCCGCTGCCTCTGCAACGGGGTTGCCTCTAGGCTTCCTTCTGACGCTTCGCAATGGCTGGCCCGGGCCCGGGCGCAGCTTTAGAGTCCCCACGGCAGCTTCTGGGACGAATACGCTTCCTGGCGGAGGCAGCTCAAAGCCTCCGCGCCGGAAGGCCGCTGCCGGCGGCACTGGCCTTCGTGCCGCGCGAGGTGCTCTACAAGCTTTACAAGGATCCGGCGGGCCCGTCGCGTGTGCTGCTGCCGGTGTGGGAGGCGGAGGGCCTGGGGCTTCGTGTGGGAGCCTCGGGCCCGGCCCCCGGTGCCGGCTCCGGGCCTCTCCGCGCTGCCCGCGACAGCATTGAGCTCCGGCGCGGCGCTTGCGTACGCACCACAGGCGAGGAGCTGTGCAACGGCCACGGGCTCTGGGTAAAGCTGACCAAGGTGCGTCGTGACCTGCCCTGGGCCCTGCTAAAGACCCCCAGCGCCAAGGAAGCCCCTGGCTCTTCCCCTTCCCTCCCCTTATTGAGCTATTATTGCGTTCCGTGCCCTTTGCCTTGGGCTGGGCAGGACGGACTGCTGGGCAGTTCCCTGACGGAAGTTCCCATCCGGCGCGTCCTGGCAGGAGCAGCTGGCAGAGCACCTGGGTGACTGCGGACTGGACGAAGGCTGGCTGCTGGTGTGCCGCCCGGCGGAGGGCGGGGCCCGCCTCGTACCCATTGACACTCCGGATCACCTGCAGCGGCAGCAGCAGCTCTTCGGCATCGACTACCGCCCGCTGCTTAGGTCGTGCACTTGAAAGGGCGGGGCTTGCTGTCAGTCAGCCGGCCCCCAGGGGTTGGAAAGTGGTCTGGCGGGAGAGGTGGGATAAGGAGCGGAGGCCGGAGTACCGGCAGGAAGGGGCGGGGCCTTAAGGGAACAGGGATAAGGCTTCAAGAGGTGTAGTCTGCAGGGGCTAGAGCTCTGGATGAGGTTCCAGGGTTTGGGATTGTTCTGCTGCCCACTGATGTCTCCCCATCCTACACCACTCTCTGCCCGCAGATGGGAACAGGTGGTGGACCTGACATACTCACATCGCCTCGGATCTAGGCCTCAGCCAGCCGAGGCATACACAGAAGCTGTACAAAGGTTACTGTGAGTGAGCTGGGATGGGATGGGAAGGAAGGAGCTCCAGGTTTGGGCCCGACCTAATTAGGGACTTGGGGTTGCTTAGCTATGTGCCCCCGATGTGGACCTACGAGTGCGACGAGGACCTGATCCACTTCTTGTACGACCACCTGGGCAAGGAGGATGAGAACCTGGGTAGCGTGAAGCAGTATGTGGAGAGCATAGACGTTTCCTCCTACACGGTGAGTGCTGAGAATCCTCCCACCCTAAGCAAGATGTCGTCACATTTTGCTAAATCCAGAACCCTCACCTCTAGAGTGGGGCTAAACCTGAATCCCCATAGGCCAGACTCAGTCCGGCCCCCCATGTTGGAAATCCTATAGAAACCCCTAGACAATTCCACCCATACCAGTGCGCTTTTAACCCAGCTGCACTGTGTTTTCTCTCTTGTGCTCCCTGACCCAAAGCACACCTCCAGTGCAGGGAGTGGCGGGTAAACGCGGGCTCCACCTCTCTGTCCCTCCCTAGGAGGAGTTCAATGTGTCCTGCCTGACAGACAGCAATGCAGACACCTACTGGGAGAGTGATGGGTCCCAGTGCCAGCACTGGGTGCGGCTTACCATGAAAAAGGGCACCATTGTCAAGTGAGTGGGCTCTGAGTAGGACGGGGTGGGTAAGCCACGTCTCTGTACAGAGACCCATTTGCATACTCTGCCCACCAGGAAACTACTACTCACAGTCGATACCACAGATGACAACTTCATGCCTAAGCGGGTGGTGATCTATGGGGGCGAAGGGGACAATCTGAAGAAGCTGAGTGACGTGAGCATTGACGAGTGAGCAAGCTGGCCTGGGTGGGAGGTGGGGCCTAATCCCAGAAATGGGGCCTGGCCCAGCTTAGAAGTTTGGATGAGACCCCAGCAATCACTGAAGGCAAGGGGTATCCAAAGTACTTTGCATCTGTCTCCTCAGGACCCTAATCGGGGATGTCTGTGTTCTAGAGGACATGACAGTACACCTCCCAATCATCGAGATCCGCATCGTCGAGTGCCGAGGTGGGGCTTAAGGCTATAAGGAGGTAAAGGCAGTCACAGTATAGATGGGGGCTAGCTGGCAGTATGGAGAGAGGAGTTGAGCTGGGAGTTGAGGTGAAGGTGATAGGTGAACTAACTCCAGGATTTTAAGCTTTGGGGCCTTAGCCAGGTGGAAGGTACCAGGTATAGAACTGCCTTAAAGCCATAGAGATGGTTAAGCTCACCTGGAAGAGGAACTGAGTTGAGACCTTCAGGCTTTTTAATGTTATAGTGGTGGATGGAAGAGCCAGTAAAGGATATAATAATCAGAATCAAGTGAGTAGAAGGGAATCCCAAAGGTCCCAAGTGTCTAGGGGCAAAGGGTGATAAAAAGGCTAAACATGAAGGAGACATTCTCAGGTTTAAGGGCTTAGGAGGCAGCTGATATAATAGTGACCTCACTCTGACGCCTTCCCTCAGATGATGGGATTGATGTGCGTCTTCGAGGGGTCAAGATCAAGTCTTCTAGACAGCGGGAACTAGGGTTGAATGCAGACCTGTTCCAGCCGACCAGTCTGGTGCGATATCCACGCCTAGAAGGCACTGACCCAGAAGTACTGTACCGCAGAGCTGTTCTCCTACAGAGGTGGCTGTGGTCCTGGGCCTTCCAGGCCCTCCCCCTTTCTCCCTTCCTGAGCCTTATATGTCTATGTGGAGGAGGTCCCCAAGGTCTTATACTGTAAGCTCTTCCACTTCAAGAGTCAGAGCAGCTACTAGGCCCTGGCTTCTCCTGTCCCTGTGTGTTGGAGATCGAGGGGGTCTTACATCCATGCCAAACTCTTTAGCTGCAGTTTTCTTTACCCACCCACTCCAGATTCATAAAGATCCTAGACAGTGTCCTGCACCACCTGGTACCTGCCTGGGACCACACACTGGACACCTTCAGTGTGATTAAGGTGAGCCTGGCCCATCCAGCTCTGGACTTGGCAGTGTGCTCCCCCTATTCTCATGCAGTCATTCACTCTTCAGCAGAGAGTTCTTAAAACGTACTCTAGGCTTAGACCTTTACTGGGTTCTGGGTACATAGAAAGAAAGCAAAATATAAATAGTCAAAATTTAGTCTCTGGGGTGTTATTCCCCAGGTAGTGTGTGAAATACATAAGAGCTGGGGGAGGAGAGGTGACAGCATGGATAGGTTGGGTTACATAAAAGGTGAGAGTTACTAGGCAGCAATAGATGGTATGGCATGGGAATGAGGCTGGGAGGGGGTGGGCAGGAAGTAGGCCCTGATAGTAGAGAGCACTGTGGGCCAGGCTGTGAAGCAGGGACTTTGTCCCAGGTCAGTGGAGCCATTGGAAAGGTTTTAAGTAAGATCAAGAAAAAGTTGGAATTTTTTGTTTTAGAAGGCTCCCCCTAGTGGCTTGACTAAGGGAGGAACTGGAAGCAAGGACTGGGATGGACTAGGCTTGGACTGGAACTATAGTGGAATTGGGTCCAAGCAAAGAGGAAGGCCTAGACAGAGGCTAACCACCTGCCGGCCCTTCTCTGGCCACCTCTTCTCAGCAGCAAGTGAAGCAGTTCCTGCTGCTGTCACGACAGCGGCCGGGCCTGGTGGCCCAGTGCCTGCGTGACTCAGAGAGCAGCAAGCCCAGCTTTATGCCACGCCTGTACATCAACCGGCGCCTTGCCATGGAACACCGTGCCTGCCCCTTAAGGGACCCTGCCTGCAAGAATGCGGTCTTCACCCAGGTCTGGACTAACTGGGGTCAGACTGAGGGAGAGCAGTAAGGGTGCTAGGGGGCTGAGCCAAGAGGGACCTGAGCAAGGTCTTTGGGCAAGAGTAGAGCCCGGTCTTGACACAGACTCCTACAGCTCCCTCCCCTTTCCCCTGCCCCCAGGTTTATGAAGGCCTCAAGCCTTCTGACAAGTATGAAAAGCCCCTGGACTACAGGTATGGTATGAGGGTGAGGGACTTGTTCACAGCAGACACCCACACACTGTCTCTGGCACCCCTCATTATCACCCCTCTGTCACCCCTACTCCGCGCTGGTATCTGGGCTGGTGAATCATCCCGAGCCCTGGCCCAGCATGATGACCACCCCTACTCACAGGTGGCCCATGCGCTATGACCAGTGGTGGGAGTGTAAATTCATTGCAGAAGGCATCATTGACCAAGGTGAGGCCATAAGGGAGGATACTAAGGGTCCTGCCCTAGTTAGAGCTGTAGAGGTTTCTCGGGCCACCAGCTAACCAAGATAGGGGACCTGCTTATTACCCCATTATGGAGGCTGGGCTCTTGAGTGCCCCAGCTGAGGACACTGTCTGCCACTTCAGGGGGCGGCTTCCGAGACAGCCTGGCAGACATGTCAGAAGAGCTGTGCCCTAGCTCAGCGGCCACCCCTGTACCTCTGCCCTTCTTTGTGCGCACAGCCAACCAGGTAAGCTCCCAGGAGTTTCTGCTGCTCTTTGTCTGCAAACCCCTCAGGTACCAGGCAGAGATAGAGACAGGGCAGAAGAGGGGCTAATTGCCTGAGGCAGACAGGGATGGAGGAGCCATCATACATTCAGAAGGGTCATTGGGAGACCCCAGTGAAAGATGTTCAAAAAGTCTTTGGGGAATCTCAGGCAACAAAGTAGGATCCAACCCATGCCATGCTGACAGCTCTGTCTCCGTGGGCAGGGCAATGGCACAGGTGAGGCCCGGGACATGTATGTGCCCAACCCCTCCTGCCGAGACTTTGCCAAGTATGAGTGGATCGGACAGCTGATGGGGGCTGCCCTTCGGGGTAAGGAGTTCCTGGTGAGTAGCCTAATCTACATCCTGTCAGATCAGCCCTGACCCCTGGAAGGAAGAAGAGTCAACCAAATATGGGAAGCTCAGCGTCAGAAGACAATAGTGAGTATTTGTCCTGCAGGTCTTGGCTCTGCCTGGTTTCGTGTGGAAGCAGCTCTCTGGTGAGGAGGTGAGCTGGAGCAAGGATTTCCCAGCTGTGGACTCTGTGCTGGTGAGTAGGGCTTGGAGCCAGTGTTTCCTCTGCCTGGTCCCTGAAAGTTGCTGTTCCCCAAGGCTGTCCTGAACCTGTTATCACACACATCCTCCCTCTCCAATCCCATCTACTCCCACGGTTTCAACTACTGTCTCTATTCTGGCAACTCCTAAATCCTTACCTCCAGCCCCAGCCTCTCTCCGAAGCCTGGGGCCATATATGCATCTGCCCCCATGATGGCACCTCAAGCTCAGCATCTCACCAATCTATTACCATCTTGGGCTCCCTGTCTCAGAATGGCACCACCACCCACCTGTCTCCCTACCAAGGCCCTCAGGGTCAGCCTTTAGTTCTCCCTCACCTCCCTCATCTGTCACATCTCCATCTGGAATCTGTCCACTTCACCCACCTTACTACTATCCCCTTGGTTCAAGCCACCTTCCTTTCTGACCCAGCCACTAACTAAAAGAGTTAGTGTCCCTGTCTCTATTCTTATCCATCTGATCTCCAGCAACCAGAGTAATTTCATTTTACTCTCCTCCTTTAAACCTTTCAGTGGCTCCACCCTGGGCTTAGGATAAAATGCAGAATCCAAAAAGGCATGACCCTTGTGTATATGGCTACTTGGTTCACATTTAGGTTCCAGCCAGATTCCTCAAGCCTTTTGCTCTTTCTACCATTTTCCAAAATGTTCTCTCTCTTGACTTCCTTGTGGCCCAGCCAACTCCCAGCCATCATTTGGGTCTCAGCATAGATGCCATTTCCTCCAGGATGCCTTCCCTGGCCTCCAAGCCTGGTTACATGTTGTCTCGATGCTTTCACAGCCTTGTACTGACCCCATCACTTCCCTCATGGCCTGCATGGAGACTGCCTTGCCTGTCTCTCCTGCTTCCCTGTGAGCATCTTAACGAAAAACAATGACTGTTGCCACAGTGAAAAGCTGACCTTCCTGCCTCTCTCCAACCCCTAGGTGAAACTTCTGGAAGTAATGGAAGGAATGGACAAGGAGACATTTGAATTCAAATTTGGGAAGGAACTAACATTCACCACTGTGCTGAGTGACCAGCAGGTGGTGGAGCTAATCCCTGGGGGCACAGGCATCGTGGTGGGATATGAGGACCGCTCCCGTTTTATCCACCTGGTGCAGAAGGTTCGGCTAGAGGAGAGCAGGGAGCAGGTACTGCCCACAGGCTACAAGAACAGAGAGCTTTAGACAGCACCTCGTATCCAGAGCCCAGCCTGATAAGCCACCAATACCCAGTCCCAAGAACTCTGGCCCCCACCATCTCTCTTCCCTACATCCCTGCCAGTGCTGAGCAAAAACCATGTTCCCCATTATCTTTATGAGTGGAGGCCAAGGGGCCCCATCACACACTGAGTAGGGAGTGTGCCCTCTTCCCCAGCCAGGCCTTTGCCCTCCTCCCCAGGTGGCAGCCATGCAGGCGGGTCTGCTGAAGGTGGTTCCACAGGCTGTGCTGGACTTGCTGACTTGGCAAGAGTTAGAGAAGAAAGTGTGCGGGGACCCAGAGGTCACCGTGGATGCTCTGCGCAAGCTCAGTGAGTTTGGAGCAGGGCAGCGCAGTGTCGGGGTGGTGCTTAGGGACTGTGTTTGTCAGGATGCAAGAATGAATTCTGGTCTTGTCACCATCCCCATCAGCCCGGTTTGAGGACTTCGAGCCATCTGACACACGGGTGCAATATTTCTGGGAGGCGCTGAACAACTTTACCAATGGTCAGTGGAAGAGGGCAGAGTAGTGAGTAATACCTGGGTTTGACTCCACTTATGGGATACAGAGGTTGGCTGGAAGTTGTAGAACCTCCGCCACCACGAGTGCGGGCACTGATTTCTTTCTCCATCCAGAGGACCGGAGCCGCTTCCTACGCTTTGTCACTGGCCGTAGCCGTCTGCCTGCACGGATCTACATCTACCCAGACAAGCTGGGGTGAGTGCGGAGGAGAGGTCTGGAGGGGCTGTGGCCGGCTTTCTGCCCTCCCCCGACAGACGTACGTGTCAGACCCCTGCCCTGTGCCGCTACAATTCTTCCTAATCTGTGGCCTGTTCACTACTTCAGCTACGAGACCACAGACGCACTGCCCGAGTCTTCCACCTGCTCCAGCACCCTCTTCCTGCCGCACTATGCTAGGTGGGTTTCTTAGGTTCAAGCCTAGAGATGGGGAAGTGGGAGTGGGGTGGCATCCTAGGGCGAAGTGCTGCAGTGCACAAATTGGAGCTCCATCACCCCAGGTAGTGTCAAAGGGGCCTCTACGTCTGGCGCTGACCAATTCCCTGCCTCCCCTTCCCTCTGCCACAGCGCCAAGGTGTGCGAGGAGAAGCTCCGCTATGCCGCATACAACTGCGTGGCCATTGACACCGACATGAGTCCTTGGGAGGAGTGAGTCGGCGCCAGGGGGCAGCCGCCATTCAGCAGGGTCCCACTAGGCCTCACCTAGGGCAAGACACCTTCCCTGGACCAGTGTGCATCTGCGCTGTCGCTCTGGACATGAGTTGATGCACTCAGAAAAAGCCAGTGCATGCAGCCCCTGTGTGCAGTTGGAGTGGGGGCGGTGCGTTGACACTGGTGGCCAGGCCCCACAGACCCACAAGCCCTATGCGTGCTGGGGCTTGCTTCTTGGATTATTTAGCCTCTGTGAGAGGGAACCTTCCAAAAGCCCAGCACAAGCTGCCAGGCCTGAGCTACTTGAAGGGAGCCTTCTACCTCCCCACACCGTGGACTTTGCAGTTTTTGGCTTCTCCTTTTTTTCTCCTTGTTTTTCTCTGGCTCCAGCCTGGACTCAAAACTAAAAACTTTGATGGATGGTGGAGGCTCCTCCCCACATAAGGTGCCAGAAACTGATAGGGAGTGATGGTCATCCTCCTTGGTTGCCTGCCCCAAGAATGAAACAACAACTGAGCACCCCCACCCTACCCCTTACATAATGGTCTTTTCCTCCTCTCTCTCCAAACCCAAGGTATGACCTCTCCTCCCTCCTCCAGCCCAGGCTCAACTGAGGAAGTGCCACTACCTTCCCTGGCTCAGAACCTACACTCAGCATTAAATCTTTACTGCCCCTACTGCCCCATATTAATCACTTCTCCATCACCTCCGCCCTGACTCCTCATCTTCTGTCTCACTCCCAGGATTTTGCACAAGTTAAGGCCAGTTATGTCCTCTCTGAAATCTTCAATAGCTCGTTTTTACCTAACACTAAAATACAGCCTAGACTTTAAATCTGCTTCTAGGCTTTATGTACCTCTTTGCCCCACCCCTCTCTCCCTAAGGGCCTCCATGACACTCCATCAAAGAATGTGTTGCACGTGGGAAAGTTGAATAAATGGATGAATTCATTCCGTCAGAATGTTCATTGGGCTCCTGAGGGATGTTAAAGAAGGCTTTTTCAGGACTTTAGTAGCCAGGAAACGTGTATCAAGCGGCAGTGGTGGGTTTTTTAGTGGCAAACATTAAATCTGGAGCTGAGCAGGGAAATAAGGACTCCCAATACCCAGAAGGGGAAACAAAAGCTGGCCTGGCATCTTCTGGGATGGGCATGGTGATTTGGAAGATGAAATGAGAAGAATTTGACATCATAGAAGACAAAGCTCTGAGATGGCTGATAAAGTCATCCAAGCCAGGATCTTTACAGAAGAGGAGGCAGCAGCCTTGCTACCCACTTTCATGCCATCTCCAGTTGCCACAAAGCTAAGGTGCAATCTTTAAGAACAAGTGTCCGGTGAGAGACCTCGTGTGGATACAGTCCCTTCGCCCTCACAGCGAGCATTCACCCTCAAGCACAGTCCTAAGTGAAGTGGCCTACCTGAGGTCACTCTCTCATGGTTTCCCCATGTAGTCCCCTGAGACTGCCCTGCCTGGAAATCTGGCCTCTGGCACTGGGCCCTTCCCACACCCCCACACCCCTGGCTGTGCACACCCTATATCCAGGGGGCCTATCTCTGAGTCTAACATCCCCGCTGAGCCTCCTCTCTTATTCTCCCCTCCCCATCCCTAGTCTTGCAGCTTCCCAATCTCTGCACCTTGGGTGGTCCACAGGAGATTGCGGCCCCTTCCTCTGGCAGCCCCTTCTGGCCCAGGTAGCTTAAGGGGCAGGAGCCCCAGAGGCCGCCACTCCCATTAAGCTCGGCTTTTCCCAGCAAGTTCCCGCCCCCTGGTCCCGCCCATCTGAGGCACCCCTTCCCGTTCTCTTTTCCCTGGGAAGGACCTGGCCAGTGCCAGCCTGCAGGCAGTAGTCTGTTTCTGTGTTTGGTACCTGCCAGAGGAGTCTGGTTCCTCTTTTAACAAATTAGACTCACGCTGTATATTTTATAGCTTGCTTTTCATTTAATCATTCATTCAGTGAATACATTCATTCATTTGGTGAATGCATGGAGCACATATGTCAGGCACTGTACTAGGTGCGGTGGATAAAATAGTGGCTAAACAGATAATTTTATCTTGGGATTAAACTCTAATGAGAGAGACTTATTAAATAAATCATTGCATACATAATATTTAATAAGGTGTATAAGAGCTCCAAAAGAGAAATGAAGGGAATTGTTAGAAGACAAAACAGGATGATTCTAACCATTGGGGCTCAATGGAATGCTAAATCCTTATGGAAAATAACTCGGCACAAAAGCCAGCTGAGAAGCATGTTGAATCCTGTGTTACTGAAGTGTGAAGGGAAGAGAAAAGAGACTCCAGCCTTATTTTGCAATGAGCAGCCATGAAAGCATCAAGCAAGGGAGTGACATGATTAAATATGCCTTTGGCAGCTGTGTAGAAAATGAGCCGAGAGGGAGAGACTAGAGGCAGGCAGTAATCCAAGCAGGAAACAATGGTCACTGGGAGGAGCAGGATACTCGTTTTAACCATTATTTTTATTGGCTGCATTGTATTACATTGTAAGGAATTTTCATGTTTATTCATTTAAAACCCTCTACAGATGGACATTAAGGTTGCTTATAAATTTTCTTGTTGAAAACTACAGATGTTACAACAAATATTCTCATGCATATATCCTTGTATACCTATTTGATTATCGCCTTAGAATAACTTCCTAAAGTCACTTCATCGAACTGCCAAATTGTATCAATTTCCACTCCCTTTAGTGTTTGTGTCCTAAACTTTTACCAGCCTTGAGCATTAACACTTAAAAATATTTTTGACAATTTAATGCGCTGAAAAAATGGTATGATTGCATTGATTTGACTACACTGAGCAATGATTTTTCTTCTTTATGTTTTCTTCTTTAAGAACTGCCTTTTATGTATTTTTGTCCAGTTTTATATTGGTTTGATTATATTTTTCTTATTGATTTATAACAATCTTTGCATAGCCCTAGCATAATAAGCACAGCAAGGCACTGTGCTAAGTTCTGTACGTCTATTATTTTATCTTCTGAACAACTCTATGAAGTAAGTACTATTACGATGCCCATTTGCAGATGAGAAACCTAGAGCAAAGATTAATTAAATAACTTGCCCAGGGTCACATAAGTAGTAAGCGATGAAGCTAGGATTTGGATGGTGGTCTGCCAGCTCTAAAGCCTGCTGACTTTGTAACTAAGGTGCTATAACCTCTATATTAACCCCTTTGTTATGTCAAGTGTTGCAAATATTTTCCTAGTCTGTACTTTGCCATTTAATTTCATAAAAGTTCTTTCCTAATGTACAAACTTTTTAATTTTATGAATTCAAAATCTTTATGGAAGAAATCATGTATTGGATATAGACCAGAGGAAGGCAATATAAAATATTAGTTAAGAGCACAATATTTAGTTACCTTGCCTATATTCATGTCCTAGCTTGACTATATACTAGCTGTTAACCAATGTCCTCAGCTTCCTTTTTCGAAGTACCTATTCATTTATCAGTGATTTAAAATGCTTCCTTTTCACATACTTATCATTATTTTATGCTAAATTTTTTATATGTAAGAAATCCTTATTTTGCACATTGCCAGACTGTAAAAATGACCCTGAAAGTTAAAACCAAGCAAAGAGATCTTAATAGTCAATGGGAGAAATTACCATTGTTCCATGACCTTTAAAATTTTTGTCAAAAATTAAAAATTCTTATTGTCGCTTATAAATATATAGGGAAATGGAAAAAATAGTAAAAGTACTATTTATTTAGTACATTGTAATCTGAAGCATTTAGAGAAATTGAGAATCAAATTTTTTTCTTTGTAAAAACTTAACAAAAGCAATTTGAACAGTGCTTGCCTCTTTTTTCTTGTCCTATGGAAAAAGTATCTTCAATATGCCTCGATGAACTGTCATACTCTTTTAAGTTTGGATCAGCTCCAACATTTTATTCTTTGCACATTTTATGAAATATCCTTGAGAATTCCTTTAATGTGAAGTGTTTTGCTGGCATTGCTGCCTCTGGGACATCTTCAGCCTTTTTGTCACAACCACTTTCCTCATTTATGTAGATAAGGTTGCCTTCACTAAGTTCCTCTGGCTGCATATCTATACTTGCTCACGACAGTTGTGTCAATATTCTTATGATCAGCTATTTCATCTGTAACTCCATTTGTATTCAATTTGAATTTCACTTCCAGTATTATCACCTTTCATTTCTTTGCTACACTTTCATTTCATTGGTCAATTCTCAATTACTCATTTTTTAAAAAATGTCACATGAGTTTATCACTGGGAGACAAAGAAGCAACACAGCTACATTCTTTGCTATCTGTATATGAACTAAATAAGAGATTTGCAGTGACTAATCACCAACACAATGAAAAAAGTGGTAAGATTCACTGCTCATGATGAACATCCAAAAAAGTTGATTCTGACATTTTGACAGTATTCTCAGTGCTTTTAGGGAGGAGAGAATTTTTGGAGGATCACCATTTTTACTGATGTCATCTGTTCTTTTTGTATTTGCTTCTAAATTTATTAGAAAGTTGTAGAAAGATTTAAATGAGCTAGAAGTCCCAAATTTCAATAACCTCTATAAAACTCTAAGACTTCATAGCTGTCATTGTGGTGGTTTCCCTCTCCCTGTCCCTCCTTCCTGCCTAACTTTTTCTTATTCCCAAAAGACTTATCACCTTTTAATATACTGCACAGTTTATTCATTTATAATTTAAAATTCTTTATAATTTATGCTGCCTTTCCCTGTTAGGATGAGGGGTGGATCCTTTTTTTGTTCACTAATATATTTTAAGAGCCTAAAACTGTCTTTGGCACATAGTAGTCACTCAATAAATAGTTGCTCAATAAATAAATGAACTGTGGCCCATAAACCAAATTTTCTAATTTAAAAACAAGAAAAATCAGCTATCTGAAGTTTTGTTTTCAATAAAAGGGAAAAACCACCAATCACTTATTTTAAAAATTGACCCATCAGTTTAGAGCATAAATGTCCAGATTCTGACTTTTTATTGCACTCACAATAAAAATTCTGTGTGCTTGAAAGGAAATATTGAAGTCCTAGTTAATGAAGGTTCTTTCCAAGCTCTTTATGTAAACACTAGCACCATTTGTTCTCTAACTTCTGAATATATCAAGCAACTGCTGGGCTTATGTACAAAAACAAAACACAAATATTTTAGGACCTGCAATTGGTTGCCAAATAGTTTCTCTTTTCATTTTTATCTTTCACTCGGCCCTCTAAAAATAATAATTTCCTGCTCCTCTGACAAGTCCACGGCCAAATAGAGTAGATGAATATTGTGACATGGCCAGTAAAATTCCCAAAGAGAGAGATCTCTTGCAGACCGTGGGAAGAGTATTTCTGAGCCCTGGCCCAACTTTTGAAAGGTTTCTTTTGTCTCCCACAGTTCAAAAAGACCTTTAAAGCTTGACCTTCTTAAACTATTCCCCCACTACAGACAAACACATACACGCAAATGTCCCTTAGGGAAGAAATGTGAGCAGAACAGCCTTGTGTTCAATTAGCATTTATTAAGTATTTCCCATATAATTAATAAATAAATAATAAGGATGAGGCTAGGCATGAAGGATAATAATATGGATTGACTTCGTAAGAAGGAATGTTCAGAAAAAGAGATGTCAGTGGCCCAGGCCCTCAGCCCGATTTTCCCACCACCAAATGGGAGGTCGAGAGAAAATCTATGAGAAATTTTTAATTCATTCGCTATTATTTATTTAGTATGTCCTAGGTCCTGTTAGGACCTGGAGACAGAGAAGCAAATAAGATATAGCTTTTGTCTTCAAAGGGCTCTCCGCGTGATAGAGAAGACATGAAAAAGAGGACAACGACCCTCCCGTGGTGAGTGCCTTAATGTAAGTAGTAGAAGCAGTGGGAGCCAGAAAGAAGGAATCCATAAGGCGACAGTTCTTAAAGTATGCTCCATGGACCTCTGGGAGTCCCTGAGAAACTTTCAGGGAATCTGTCAGGTCAAAACTATTTTTATAATAATACTAAAACCTTATTTGCCCTTTCCTTATATTAATATTTGCATTGCAATGGTGAGTAAAAACTGCTGTTGCTTTAGTATGAATCAAAGTAGTGATTCCAGACAGCACTAATAGTCATTGTATTTGTCACTGCCACATACTTAAAATAAAAGTAACAATAAAGCAAAGTAAATTTCACTTAAGAATGTCTTTGTGAAGCAATAATTTTATTAAATCTTGGCCCTTGGGTACACATCTTTTTAATATTCTATGTGATGAAATAGGAAGTACACATATAATACTTCTGTGCTTACTAAAGAAGTATGATTGTTTCCAGGAAGAGCATTTGGGTGACTGTTTGCTTTGTGAACTACTGCTTTTTTCAAAGAACACTATATTTACTTAAAAGAACAACCGACAAACTGTGACTAACAATTTATCAAAATGAATGAAGTAAGCCAATCACTTCAAAGAGCCACTAACAGTATTTGCCAATGATAATATTTGAGCTTTCAAGAGAAAATCAGAAGTTTGGAAAACTTGTATTTGTCATCATAAGCTTGCCAGCTTTCCAGTATTTAAGAACTTTTCTGGTGAAATTGGTGATGATATTAACAAACGTGAATTTTAAAATATTGTATAGTATAATGAGTCAACGTCAAGAAGATCTGTATAACTCAGTAAACCAATATTTTGCAAATGATTGATGCATCAAGTTGCGAGATCATGCATAGATAAATGTCTAAAGTGCAAGTATTATAACAGAGTACAAAATGTTCATTGATATGATTCTACATTGCAACTAATCTTTAACAAACTACCACTTCATGAGTTTTGGTATATTATCAAAGAAGAATATCCACAACAAATATTTACAATACCTACAAGGCTATTAAAATATCTTTTTTCCAATTACGTATCTGTGTGAGGTAAGGTTTTCATCATATAATTCATCTCAAACAATGTATCACTTCTGATAGGAGAATCCACCTGTTTTCTATTTAGCCACACATTAGACCTATATAAAGGTGAAATGATGGCATTCTTCTCACTAAATGTTTTGTTTTGAAAACAAACTTACATGTTTTCATAAAAATGTTATTTATGTTACCATTGTAGTGGTTTTATTATTTTTAATTTAAAATTTTTAAATTTCTCAGTTTGAGTTTTCAATATGGCAAATATCAATAAATATAATCCACATAAACAAAAGTTCTTCAGGGGCCCCAATAATTTTTAAGAGCGGAAAGTGCCCAGAGACCAAAAAGTTTGGGGACCAGTGCCCTAAGGGAACAATTTAAAGTGAATTTAAATGAAGTAATCCCTCAACTACTTCCTCAATTAGAGGAGGAAGTCCTCTAGTTCCCTGAAAACATTTGCTAGTTTAAACATGAGCATTTAAAAACTGACACTAGATATGAGTTTGAATGCTGTTCTTACTTCGTAACTAGTTCTCACCTTGAAACCATGCTGTAATTCTCAAGGCTTCTGCTTACTTGAGCTAATACCAAGGAGAAAGAGGACCTTTCTGCATAAGAAAAGAGAAGTCAAGTTTCAGGCCTCTTGTGGCCAAATCAATCCACAGTTGGCTTTTACCAACACACTCTGTGTTACATTTTAATTAAAATAAATGATTATTTAATAACTGATCCCCAGCATCCTAAAGCGAAGGAGAGGCAATACAGGGATAGGCTGGTTTTATGGATATGGCCGCAGGTCTTTTTTTTAAGCACAATCTAAGCCAAGCTCTTATTCTTCTGGTTGAAAGTCTGGGAGAAATTACAAGTACTCTCTTTCTCGTTGACTGCTGTATCCCCAGCATCTAGCATCTAAGACATTTCTTGGCAAATACTAGGCACTCAATAAATACTGTTGAATGAAGTCAAACCCCTTTATTTTTATTGCAGAAATTAGACTCTGCCTCCCAACTGGCAGGTAGCTAAAGCAATTTAACGTTTAAGAGATGGATAGAAAAAAGAAGTTTCCGAAAGATTATAAAATTGCAGGAATGTGTGGGAAAGAAAATGACCATTCTTCCTGTTATCTACCGCAACTTAACAAACCACCCCCAAATTTACTGCTTAAAACAACAACTATTTTATTATTACCTCTCATGATTGTTGGAATTGTCTAGACTCGGGCGTTTGTGGTCTCTTATGCAACTGCAGCCTCTTAAGTCATCTCCCTGCTTCCAGAGTCTATTAATACAGCAACTACAGTGATTCTTCAAAAACCTGTCATATCGTCTCTCCTCTCAGTTTAATTCAAGGTCCTCGCAATGGCCTACTACAGTGGTCCCCAGGGACCTTTTTGGCACTAGGGACCTGTGCTCCTATGGGAATCTAATGCCTGATGATCTGAGGTGGAGCTGAGGCGGTGATGCTAGTGCTGGGGAGGAGCTGCAAATACAAATGAAGCTTTGCTGGCTCAAGGGCCGCTCACCTCTTGCTGTGCCACCTGTTCCTAACAGGCCATGGACGGGTACCAGTCTGTGGCCCAAGGAATAGGGACCCCTGGCCTACAAGACCCACAGAACCTGAATTCTCCATCTCCCTATTGCCTCTCTGACCTCTTCTGCCATCATTCATTCTCCCCCTGGCTTACTTCCTTTCAGTCATACTTGCCTCTTTGGTGTTCTTTGAACATACAGTCTCTTCAGGGTCTTTGCAATTGCTGGCTAGTCTGGCTATTACCCAAGATATCCACCGGACTCACTCTGTTCAAGCCATTGTTCAGTGCCACTGTCTCAGTGAGGTCTTCGCTGACCCTCCCCCCTCCATCCATCCCCCGCTTTTTTGATGACTGAAGATGGATGTTTTCCATACCATAAATAGTCTGGTTCAGAAAGCCGATGTGAGTCTCCACGCTGGGTATCATGAACATAGAAAGCCCTGGCAATCCCTGGCCTGAAAAGGTATTTGGAAGATTTTTCCACTGGCTAACCCCAAATTGCTGCTCCCAATGAGCGCTCTTTTCATGGATTGGTAGTCGGAACCAGATCGAAGAATGAGAATCCCCTGAAGACTGGGACTTAGCCCAATTTGGGTTCCAGGAGCCCTGCACTGGGAGGGACACTCAATGGGTGTTGGTGATTTGTGAATGGGCGGAAGAGCAAGGATGGCCCCGCCTCCTCTCCTCCTGGAGGCCAGCGCGCTTCTCGCCCCCAATCCGCCGCTCGGCGCTCGTCCCTTCTGCGCGAGCCTGCCCCGCGCGTCCCATCGAGCGGTTCGGCCATCGCGCGCCTGCGCCTTGGCGCTTTCAGTCGCAGGCGTGGAGAGCGCTGGAAGCCGTGGTGGCACCCTGAGAGCTGAGGTAAAGCTGCGGCTTCTGCGCTGCCAGGCCCCTTCGAGCTGGCTGGCGGGGTGAGCGGCGCGGTGGGGGCCTCCGGGTCCCGCTTCATATGAGGGAGGTGGCTCCTCGAGCCCGGCAGAGGAGAGCCGAGGGGGTGGGCGGGGGTGCACAGCCCTACAGCCGCCAGCTCGAGTCCCTGCCCGAGCTGGCCATGGAGCCAAGTGTCTGAACTAGAAGGGAACTGGAGGAGAATCCGAGCAACAGATGGAGAAACTGAGTTTCAGGGAGGGGAGGATCTCGAAGTAACAGCGAGTCAGCACCAGGCTCGGGACCAGACGCTCTTAGCGCAGTGCCTGGGCTCTTTCCACTTCAGCACTTCATTATTCTGCCTATTTTTAGTTGTTTAGGTGCAAGGCGATGAAATATAAAGAGGAATACAATAAAGTCTGGATGAGAGGCCAATTATGATATAGTGTTTTATCTTACCAATTTGCAGACGGAGAAGGCAATGAGTGCTGAGATGGAAGCATGTCTGAGATGCCATGACCGCCCCCTCTCGTTACCTTGATTCCATTCTCTTCACCCATAGCCGTGGCAACGGCACTAAGGCGTTTGACAGTCCTCCTTGTATCATTGTTATGGATATGATTATCACCCAGAACCTCACTGACAGCAGGAACTTCATTTCCTAGTAACCTGGGTTCTAATGTCCCTTCTGCATACATTTAAGCTTCACTCTTACACGAGTTGTTGTGAGGGTCACAGATGCTCATTCCACAAGCACTGACTATCTGGTGTCTGATGGGAATTGTATTAAGTACTGGGAATACAGTGATGATAAATACAGTCCCTGCCTTCAAGGAACTCACAGGAAATAGACATTTAAATACATGTGTGTTATAACCTGTAAAGGCAGAGATGATCTGTACATAGAAGAGGGGAAGCACGTAAGAGGAAAGAAAGGTGTGGCTTCAACCTGAAGGGTAGGAGAGGTTAAGAATGGCTTTTTAGACAAGATGATTCTTGAACTGAGTCTTAAAAGTTTCATAAGTGATTGATTACTAGGCACAGGAGAAAGGCACCTAAGGAAGCAAAAATAGCAGTACAGAAACCAGGATCATGCAACAGCATGGTTCAGTTGGCACAGAAGGCTTTCCATGATAGCATCTGTCTAGTAATAGCAAACACTTTTATAGTGCTTGCTGTGGGATTGACATTATTATTTGTGCTTTACATAGATTAATTGATTGTTCACATCAACTCTGTGAAGTAGAAACTGTAATTATCCTCACTTAGAGAAGGAAGAAAATGAGGCATAGAAAAGTTACGTAGCTTGCTCTAGTTCACACAACTAATAATACATGGTAGAGCTGGAATTCAAACCCAGTCAGTCTGACTCAAGGGTCTGTGAACTTAACCACCAGGCTCCCTTCTAGGAATTGAGGACACAGCGATTTAAATGTCAGGCCCCTGGTCACCTCACGTATAAGTGGCAGAACCAGAACTCAAACTTGGGTCTTTTAACTCTGAAGGATACAGTGCTCTTAACGTCAGATGTGATGGGATTCATATAGTGCGAAGTTGAAGTTGAATTCCAATCTGGGGCAATGCTTGCTGTGTTCAGTGTTACTATATCTTTAAGTGTGGATGTTGTGCAAGAGCCTTCACTTTGTGCCTTGGGTATAGTGAGTGTAAGTGCTGCAGTTTAGGTATGGATATAGGGGTCCAGGACTGATCATAATTACAGTAAAGGTGCAACATTATTTGCAAGTTCGGTATTAAATAAATAAATTCTTTTTCCGAACATTGCATTTCACACTTGTATTAAAAAGGTTACATCATTTGTTATAAGTCAAAGAGTACTTTTAAATCAGTAAGGATTTATGACCTTGTACTATTTATGACCTTGTCCTATGGTAGCTGCTGTAAAGACATTCTTTTGAAGGTCAAACAGTTTCATTTATTACCTTAAGTTTGAAAAAAAATTAATTTGGTTTGTTTCTGCAATTGGGCTCTGCAAATCTATATTCAGATACAAGCCTACATTTGTGTTTATAGTAATATCTATCATAGGATAATGCGAAGATGGAAGCAGATGGCTGAATTAGTAAAGGAATCTTAAGCCATTTCATACTTTTCTGAGACCTTATGTGCTTGGATTTGTGCTCTTAATTTTAGCCAGAAGTTTTAAGAATTTTTCAAGGAATAAGAACTGAATCAGAAGCCCACTTGGTAAACTCTTACGCCTTTAAGTGCCACTTAAGCATTACCTTCCTATATAACCTTCCCTGTCTTTTCCAGGAAGACTTAAGTGTTACCTTCACTATTTGCCTTCTACATTTTGATATGGCACTAATGATAGTATATTGTAATTTACTGAACTTGTCTTCTCCACTTAACTGAGCAACTCAAGGGCAAGGGCCAGATTTTAAAAATTCATATCATTCCTCTAGCTGATCTTCCCAGGCTGGAGCTGAGAGTATGTAATGGTGAGTAAGAGAATATCATAAAAGTGATGTTTATACCACAGCTGAGGAGCCTTTCTTATTCTGGTAGTTAAAGTTGGAAGTGATGTATTTGACCTAAGTGGGTATCAATAACCTATATAGAATAGGGTTAGTACTGTGTATGCTTTGATTTTTGTTACTTTTTTTTTCTTGTTAATTGTTTTTCTCTGTGATTACAGTTTGTAAAAATGGAATTTCAAGCAGTAGTAATGGCAGTTGGAGGGGGATCTCGGATGACAGACCTGACTTCCAGCATTCCTAAACCTCTGCTTCTAGTTGGGAACAAACCTTTAATTTGGTACCCATTGAACTTGCTTGAGCGTGTTGGATTTGAAGGTGAGCTCTGGTAATGAGATGTGCTCATAAAATTTTTAGAGTGTTTGAGCTCAATGATTTATTAGTTTTATGAGAGTGAAAGGGTACGAATGAAAGAAAACTAGGACTCATCATTGGATGGAGACTGACCTCTTTAAATTAGGAGCCTTGAAGTACCCTATTGCTGTGTGGAAAAGTTTGAGAAGATAGAACTAAGTATTACTGTTTTAGAGCTGGTCTCCATAACAACCTAAAACGAGCCCTATAAGGATATCAGAAAGAGCAGAGTGGGAATCCAAGTGCCTCACAGTCAGTACTTACCGTGAATCAATCTATATGTGCCAAGTAATATATTAGTGTTGGAGTACAGAATGGAAAAGATAGCTCAGGTCCCGATCGCCATTAGACCTTAAAGTCTAATGGATAGATACACATGTAAATAGATTATCATTGTGTAGTGTGGTACATATGATAACAGAGATACATTAGAAATGAGAATACAGAAGAAGTTGCTTTTTTACTTGAGGGATTCAAGGAAGGCTTCAAGAGTAACTGACCCTTGAATTGAGTCTTGAAAAATAGAATACCGGATTGACCAGTGTGGAGAGAGCATTCCATGCAGAGATACACTCATGGTTTTCACAGCATGTTCTGGCAACTGCTATTCATTCCATATGGCTGTAATACAGAGTATAAGGAGAGAGAGAGATTTAGTGAGAAAGGGAAGCAGAGGTCATGCTATAAAGGGCCTATAATCCATGCTGAGGGATTTAGTTTTTCCTGAAAGCAATGGGAAACCAGTGAAATGTTTAAAAAAATTATAATGTGGTTAGAGTCGCATTTTAACTATTCTAAGTCCTTTGCATCTTTATATATATTTTAAAATCATCTTATCAATTTGTACAAAAAGCGTTGCTGGGATTTTGATTGGCATTGAATTGAATCCATAGATCAGTGGGAAGGGAAATCACATCTTAATACTGAGTCTTCTGATCTTTGAATATGGTATGTCTCTCCATTTATTTAGATTTTCTTTAATTTCAGTAGTGGTTTATATTTCTCAGTATATAAGACTTACACATATTTAATTTATCTCTAAGTAGTTTATACTTTTGATGCTATTGTAAATGGTGATTGTTATATTTCATTTCCAGTTGTTTGTTGCTAGTACATAAAAAGTATATTTTTTTATACTGACCTTTTATCCTGTGATTTTGTTTAATACACTTACTAATTCTCCCTTTTTGTAGTTTCCTTATGATTTTCTATAGTTTGACCTAATCAATATTTATAGAACATTCCACCCAGTAAAGCAGAATATACATTCTTTCAAAGTACTTAGAACTTTTACTAACATAGACCATATTTTTGGAAGTAAAACAGGTCTCAATAATATTTGTAAGAATCAGAACCATATAAAATATATTCTCTGACCACAGTAGAGTTGAATTTGAGATCAGTAACAGAAAGATATCAAGAGAATCCCTAAATATTTGAAGATTAAACCACACACTTCTATATAAGCCATAGGTTAAAGAAGAAATCACAAGAGAAATTAGAAAATATTTTGAACTTACTGAAAATGAAATACATGGTATTAAAATTTGAGGGATATGGCTAAAACAATGTTCTGAGGAAAATTTATAGCATTAAGCACTGTATTAGAAAAGAAATGTCTCAAATTATCATCTAAGCTTCTACTTTGAGAAATTAGAAAGAGGAGCAAATGAAACCTGAATAAGCAGAAAGAAAGAGATTAAGTAAAAAGATAAGAGCAGAAATAAATGAAATAGAAAAAGCATTAGAGAAAATCAACATTGTTAAATCTCTAGTTAGATTAATCAGAGAAAAAGAGAAAACACAAATTACTAATAATGGGAATGAGAAAGGGTACATCACTACAGATCCTACAGACATTAAAAAGCTAATAAGGGAATATTATGAACAACTTTATGGTGATAAATTCTACAACTTAAATTTGCATTTTAAAAAAATTGCTTTGGAAGCTGTATGAAGAATGGATTTGAGGAACTCAAGACTATAAGCAGGAGAACAAAGTAGAAGATCGATACAGAAATCCACACCAGCAGTGAAGAAGACCTGAACTAAAGAATAGCACTAAGGATAAAGAGGAAGGTATATTAAGAAGAGGGGAAATAGAAAAAGAGGGAAGAATTCCTTCTACTTTTTGGATGACAAGGTAGATAGTGATGCCAATAAATAGGAAAGGGAATAAAAGACATGGGACAGATTTGAACGAAGATAATGAGTTTGAGGTGGTCTGTAGTTAGGTATAGCAAATCAGAGTAGCAGATCTAGGTGGTGCCAGATCCTGGGGCCCAGTCTTGTGATCCAGTGTTCATTCCACTATGAGAATTGCTTTCCTGAGACAGACCCATGAGCATTTCTATGCAGTAGTCTATATGACATTCATATTAAGAGACATGTGTTGGAATAGAATTTCTTTTTAGAGCTCAATCTCACAGGCGAAGGACTCATCTTATTAAAGGAAATTAGGACACTGTAAAATATCCTAATTTCCTTATGGATTCGTCATCTGTAGTTTTTGTTTGTTTGTTTTACTTTTGCTGTATCTTTAGTTTTGCCTGGGGGTGGCCTATTGTAGTATATTTAATAGCAACTGCATAGAAAATTCCTTTTTACTGAGGCACAGTCAGAAATTACCTTCTAAACATAGGATTCTGGAGTTTAATAACCAAGTCTACGTTCACTCTGTTTTCATTGTTCATGATTTTAGAGAAATTAACATAGCCCTGCTTAGCATTTTTCTCTCTCCATACAGAAAGTTTTGGTTCAATTATTAGACTGTCCCATATTTGTAGTTACTTCCTTCACTCTATCCACTCTACCTAAAATGTCCTCTCCAACCTATGGAAATGTCACCTTCTCTTCGGAATCTCAAACAGTATCAATCACCCTGTCCACTATGCTTCCATCACACTTTGTTTTTATGTCTTAGTACCTCTCAAGGCCTATTTTATACTATAGTTAGTGGCATGGGAGACTAATCTGAGAGCAAGTACTGTGTCTAATTCACCTTATAACATCAGCATTTTACATACAGTACATACTAAAGAAATTTTTGTTGGACTTAAATTGAGAATGGCCTACCCCAAAGTCTGTCCCTTCTCTGAAACCTTTCTTAGTTAATAATTTTCATATCTAATATCTCCATGTTGAAAGTAAACCCATATTTATATGGGCAAATAATTTTCAATTAAAAAAAGCCAAAAACATACAATGGAGAAGAAAGCCACTTCAATAAATGGTGCTGGCAAAACTGGAAAGCAAAAGAATGACACTAGACTATTGTCTATCACCACACACCAAAATTAACTCAAAATGGATTAGGGACCTGAATATAAGACCTGAAACAATAAAATGCATAGAAGAAAACATAGAAACCAAACTCAAGGACTTTGGACTTAAAGAAAGAGGATTTTATGAATTTGACCTCAAAAGCAAGAAAAGTAAAAGCTAAAATAAATGAATGGGACTACATCAAACTAAAAAGCTTCTGCTCAGCAAAAGAAATTGTCAACAAAGTAAAGAGACAACCATTCAAATGGTAAAATATATTTGCAAGCAATGCCTCTGATAAGGACCTAATATCTAAAGTATACAAAGAACTCATACAACTCAATAACGACAAAAAACCAAACATTCCAATCAAAAAATGGGCAGAGGACCTGAACAGACACTTCTCTCTAGAGGACATGCGAATGGTTAACGAATCTATGAAAAGATACTCAACATCGCTACCTATTAGAGAAATGCAAATCAAAACCACAATGAGATACCATCTCACACCTGTTAGAAAAGCTATAATCAACAAATGTTGGAGAGGATGCAGAGAAAAAGGAACTCTCATACACTGCTGGTGGGACTCCAAATTGGTACAGCCACTGTGGAAAACAGAATGGAGGTTCCTCAAAAAATTAAGAATTGATCTACCATATGATCCAGCAGTCCCTCTCCTGATTATTTACCCCAAAGACTTGAAAACCCATATCTGAAAAGATATTTGCACACTGGTGTTTGTAGCAGCATTATTCACAGTAGCTGGGGCATGGAAGCAACCGAAGTGTCCTACAATAGATGATTGGCTAAAGAAGCTGTGGTACATATATATAATGGAATATTACTCAGCCATAAGAAGAGATGAAATACTGCCATTTGCGACGACATGGATGGACCTCGAGATAATAATGCTAAGTGAATTAAGCCAGACAGAAAAAGTTAAAAATCACATGATATCATTTACATGTGCGATATAAACTTAAAAGCAACAAATGAGCAGGACAAACAGAGACTCATGGACATGGACTATAGACTAGTGGTTACCAGAGGGTAAGGGATGGGGGGTCGGGGGAGGTAGATGGCGTTAAGGGGGTCAAATATGTGGTAACAGAAAGAAATCTAACTATGGGAGGTGAACACACTGTAAATATATTTATGCCTTATTGTTAAAGTGTACAGCTGAAACTTATTGGCTTTATTAACCAATGTCACCATTAAAAAAAAATAGAAAATAAAAATAATAATATCTCCATGTTGAGTTTCTTAGGAACAGGAACGATGTTGAGTTCTTTTCTGAATTCTCAGTGCCTATTTTGTCCTTTACATATGAAATGTATTTGTATTTGTTGGAAGAATGAGTGAGTTAGTAACCGAAAGAAAGCAGAGTGGGGAAAAGAAGAAAAAGGAAGGAAGAGTAAATGACTTGGAAAAGAAGTAAGAGGAGAGGAAACAAAATGTAAAGAAAAGAATAATTACAGTGAAAGGGAGAGATAATTATGACCTGGAGCACTATCATTAAACATGTAGAAATTGTTCCACTTTAGAGTTGCTAAAATCCCATCTTCAGACATCAGCAACACATGTTGTATTGCAGTGGATTACTTTACGCTACCAAATATCTATGACAAAAACCCCAAGTTTTCTGTCATTGATAGCTACATGAATGAGGTAGACATCTGTTATGTGGAAATTGCCTCTTAAAAGGGTTCATAGTAATTCTCAGTGAAACACTAATTACAAACCCGATGGGAGGTGGTGATAGCTTTCTTTGTAGCGAATGAAGATTTAAAATGTGATCCAATTTGTATATGCTTTGATGAATGTTCTCATGATTTTTTTGCATCAAGAAGTGGCATATAATATATTAAAATGTGAGCTCTAATCAGACAGACCTGAGTTTCATCTTGAATCCATTGCTTACTAGTTGTGTGACCCTGAACAAAGTCACGCAACTTTTAATCCAAGTTTTTCCATTTATGAAATGAGATTGTTACAAGAATTGAGAGAACATATGTAAAATACATCGAAAAGGCTCAGTAATATCAGCTGTTATTATTAAATCTAGAAACAGACCAAATCTAATTGAAATAATGAAACCATTATCTAAGTGAAGGAGAGTTTTTGTATTTTTCCTTCTTTTTTTCTTTTGTGCTATAGAAGTCATCGTTGTCACAACCAGGGATGTCCAAAAGGCCCTATCTGCAGAATTCAAGATGAAAATGAAGCTAGATATTGTATGTATTCCTGATGAAGCCGACAAGGGAACTGCAGATTCTTTGCGCCACATATATCCAAAACTTAAGGTGAAAAACTATTTCTTGATTTTTGTTATTTATTGAACATAAATGTTATCTTATGTTTTTCTAGTGCATTAGAGTTTACAATGCTTTTTAAAATACATATTCTTGCATCATATACTTTGTTGCCCATGTACGCTTCCAAACTGTGTTTAGTTTGACTACTGGTGAAGATTTAGACATTTAGTTGTCGCAGTCACTGGTTTCCAGTATTTTTGAGTAATAGTTTATAAAAAAAAAAAAAAATCTTTATAAAAAAAAGATATAAATTTACTTGAAAAGATTCCGTTTATATGAAGTTTATGAGTAAGCAAAATTATTATATAGTGATAAAAATCAGAGCAGCGGTTGACTCTGCAGATGACAGATTAACTGGAAAGAAGTACAAAGGAACTTTTAAAAATTTCAGATCCCTTTATCTGATAATATTTGAACTTTTAGTTTCCTTTGATTAAGAAACTAACAAGAGTATATGGGGGTGGTTCCATAGAGTAGTGGTTAGCATGACTGCTTTATACACAGAAGGTCTGAGTGTATGGGAGGAGATGCCCCTGCCTTCAGAGATCCAGTTCTTAAGGGGAGATGGCAACATCCTTAGGTCAAGGGTAGAAGTGAAAGGGGGAGGGATTAAAAAAAAAAAAGAGCATATGGGTCTGAGGATGCAGTCTCCTCAGTGGCTGGTGGCCCATAAACTGAGAAAGATCCATCATAATTATTCTAAAATTGATGTTCTCTGGAAAAAATTCAGTCTGTGTGATAATGTTGCCATCTTGTTTGAATTGGGGAACAGACTTTCTTCTGCTCTTTCTGGTGTCTACAAACATTTATTAGTATGTTCAACCTACCTATGCACTAAAGAACAAAATAGTGCAGAAACTTACATAGCCTTCTCCCCATCTTGCCTTTATTGGGGAATAATTTACACAGGATAAAATAGACAGATATTAAGCAATATATACAGTTCAATGAGTTTTGACATGTGTGTACTTCCCCGATTACCATTACCCAAATCTAGAACATTTCTATCACCTCTGAAATTTCTTTTGTGTTTCTTTTTAGTCTCTCACCTCTAGAATCAACCGCTGCTCTGATTTCTAGCACCATATATTAATTTTGCTTGTTCATGAACTAGATCAAGTGGAATCATACAATTTTATTTTGGTTTCTTTTGTTCAACATAATATTTTTCAGATTCATTCATATTGCAGGTTTTACTAGTTCTTTTTTATTGCTGAGTATTCCATTGAATAAATATACCACTATTTACCCATTTTCCTGTTGTTGGTCATTTAAGTTGTTTCTAATTTTTGAATATTATGAATAAAGCTGTTACAGACATTGTTCTGCAAGTCTTTTGATGATAATATTCTCGGTTGTAGGGTTTACTTTATTAGAAACTGCCAAATTGTTTTCCAAGCAGTTGTGCCATTTTATACTTCCATCAGCAATGTGTAAGAGTTGCATTTATTTCACTTCTTTATCAACATTTGGTATTGTCAGTCTTCTTAATTTTAACCATTCTGGTGGGTGTGTATGTAGTAGTATCTCATTGTGTTTTTAATTTACGTTTTTCTAATAGTAATGATGCTGACCACCTTTTTGTGTGTTTGTTGCTTATTTGTATATCTTCATGGAGTATCTGCTCAAGGCATTTGCCTATTTTTTAATTGAATTGCCTTTTTATTATTGGTATAGAAATTCTTTATATATTCTAGATGCAAAGTCTTTTATCAGATATGTGTTGTGAATATTTTCTGCCAGTCTGGCTTTCCTTTCCATTTTCTTAATGGTATCTTTTGATGACCTGAAGTTTTAAATGTTGATGAAATCCAGATTACTGAGTTTTTCTTTTATGGTTCTTTTTGTGTCTTGTCTAGGAAATCTTTGCTTATCCAATTTCGTGAAGATATTTTTTTACTTTTACTTCTAAAATGTTATAGGTTTAGTTTTTATGTTTATATCTACAACCCATCTTGATTTAATTTTGTGTTTGGGGTCAGGTAGGGATAAAGGTTTATTTGTTTCTATACAGATATTTGGTTGTTCCAGCACCATTTGTTAAAAGGACTTTCCCCATTGAATTGCCCTGGTGCCTTAGTTAAAAATCAGTTAGTCATATATGTGTGGTCTATTTCTATCCTCTCTATTTTGTTCCATTGGTCTATGTGTCTGCCTTTTTTTCAGTACCATGTTGAATAATGTCTTGATTATTTTAACTTTATAGGAGGTCTTTAAATCAGGTAGTGTAAATCTGCCAACTTTGTTCCTTTTCTTTAAGATTGTCTTGGCTCTTGTTGGTCTTTTGGATTTCCATAAATTTTAGAACCAGTTTGTCAGTTTCTACAATAAAAAAAAGCTTTCTGGGATTTTTATGGGAATTGCACTGAATCTATAGATCAATTTGTGGAGAATTGACATCTTAATATTGATTCTTCCAATTTTCAAACATCTATTTATTTAGGTTTCCTTTAATTTCTCTCAATGGTGTTTTATAATTTTCAATTTAGAGATTTTAAACATCTCTTGGTAAATTATTCTTAGGTAATTGTTTTTAATGATACCGTGACTGGTATTTTTTTTATTTTTATTATTTTGATTTTTTTTTATTTTTTAAATTTATTTATTTATTTTTGGTAACTGGTATTTTTAATTTTATTTTTCAGTTTTTTGTTGCTTGTATATAGACATTCAATTGGTTTTTGTATATTGACTTTTTACCCTGTGACCTTGTTAAATTGTAGATTCTTTAGGATTTTCTATATACATCATCATGTTGCCTGAACATAAAAACAGTATTAGATCTTTTTAATCTTTATGCCTTTTATTTCTTTTTATTATCTTATTGCCCTGGCCAGGGCCTCCAGTGCAATATATATATATACATGTCCTTTCACTTTCTGGCCTCCCTTTTTGTTTTTCTAAGCTTCCACCCAAGTTGGTGGTTCTGATTGGGATGGGGATTTCCAGTACCATAATGTTGGGTGTGTTACTTTCTGGAGTGCAGCTGCTTATTTCTTTAGGGAAAATATGGGGGATTTCACTAGGATAATGAAATGAAAATTCTATTCTTTCACAAGGACAGATGCCAGGTTTACCAAGAAGCGTAGGGTGTTTAGTGTTCCTCCCAAGGGCCATTTTAACTATAGTCTAAAAGTTTTGGATGGAGGTGCGAACTCTCTTTGTTCTCTAATCGCTAAATCTTAGAAATGTTATTTTTATTTTATCCCAGAACTGGAGGTCCTGGGAGTCTCATGCAAATGAGTTCCTCTAACTCTTAGAGGCTTGAGAAGTAATAATGGCAACTTTTAATAGGAGAGGGCATGAGGAGGAGATGCCAAAAGGACATTTTACTCTCAACTTACTGCTTCTTTTGGTTTTGATCAAATACTCCTTATTTTAGGGCTTCTCCTTGCACCTAAGGTCAGAATTCTCATTAAGTCATTTGGCACAGTCTCATTTCTTTTCCTCTCTTACCCCCTCGTTTCCACATCATTTACATAGCATCCTTTACATATAATCCTACCTTTGTGCCTTCTTCTCAAGGTATGACTTTGGCTAGCAAGTCTCTTCTGTCTTTGCTATATCTCCTTGTTTTCTCCTATACCAGTGGCTCCTGGAATCCTAGCTTCACATCAGCTTGCATTCCAACCTGGAGTAGAAGACAACAAAACTAACCTGTGGAGGAATATAAGTAGACTCCTAAACAGCCATTAAGAACAAAGTAAAACCTGAGCCAAGCCAGAATTCACAACTATCTTGTTGTGATCAACGTAAACTTGTAGGAAAGGCAGTGGAAATACATATAAACAGTTGAAGAAAGTGTGACAGCCTGAGAAAGCAGTTTGTCAGTTTTGCTAACGGATGTCAGGTACCTCTCTAAAGGAGAAAGTTGTACCCCCAGGCTTTGGGGATACATGGTTTAAAAGCAGTTCCCGCTTGAACCAATTTATTTCTCTTCCCCTGTGCCCACAGAGCAGTTTCTTAAACATTTTGAGACTCTTTTGGTCTGTTTTCAGTAAAATTTTAGGTAAGATAAGAGTATTTCCTTTGAGAGTTTTGGGTTTATTAGCTTTTGGTTCTTTTATCTTTACCTACTTTCTCCAGATTAAGTTCCCCAGATATTACCGTGTGGTTATCCCATGTGGCTTCTGCTTTTCTCAGAGAAAGACCACAAAGTATATTAACTTTATTTAGCTTTTTTGTTAAAAATTATTTCACCATTTTAATTTATATATTTTTTAAACTTGCATTACATTTGCTAAATGTATTATAGTCCTACTTATATGTGGAAACTTCCATCATGTGCGCTTATAATATTGAAGCTGGACATCATATTTGTTATGTTTTTTCAACTAAAGGACACATTTCATTTGGTTTTATTTTTCTGGCACTGTTTTCTGCTTCATTTTGCCTTATCTTATGATTTTGCTGATTTACTGGCTTCTCACTTTTTATTTCAGCTGCCCAAACCTCTTTCCCTGACTTATTAACAGAGGTTTTTGGCTCATTCATTCTCCCAGGACCTGGGTGAGTGAGCTCCATTCTTATAACATGAAAGTTCTTAGATTTTATATTTTCTCCATAATAGTGTTTCATATTTATTGATGAATGATTCAGTCTTATCTATTTCTGAACTCATTCATTTAGCGAATATTTATTGAGAGTCAACTAATAATAATGATTATAGTTGCTATTTATTGAACATCGATTGTGGACCAGACATAGTTATTTTTAAAACATTTTATTATGGAGATTTTCAAACATGTTCAAACACAGACATTGCCCGTGTATCTGTCACTTAGCTTCAACAGTTACTAACCCATGGCAAATCTTATTTCATCTATATCCCCACCCAACTTACTCCCTCTCGTGTTTTTTTGAAGCAAATCTCAGACATCATATTATTTCATCTGTAAATATTTCAGAATATATTGATAAGAGGAGAATGCTTTAAAAGATAAAACTATAATGCCATTATAATACCTAAAAAACCAAATTAATAATAATTCTTTAGTATCATCAAATATCCAATCAGTGTATGAGTTTCCAGTTGCCTCATAAATATAGGGTTTACATGTTTTTAGTGTAAATCAGGAAGCAAATAAGGACTATACATTACAGTTGGTTGAAATGTTTCTTTTAATATACAGGTTTCTAGCAAGAGCAAGATGGTGGTGGCATTCATAAATTTAGAGGCCGTAGGACAAAAAACAGGTTTTTAGAGGTAATAAGATGTGTAACCACATTTAGCTCACTAAATCTACTATTTCTTTGCTATTTCACAAATTTGGATGCTTGCATATCTATCTGGAACATATACAGTTCCCTCTATTCTTTCCTTTTTCTAATAACTATTTCCTGGTGTTCTGTCTTAGCTTGGCTTTTGCCTGAGAAAGCAGACCCCGAGATAAGTCTACGGGTAGTTTATTTTGAGAAGTGATCTCAAGGAACAGAAGTGGAATTTGTAAAGAGTGATATAGGGGGAAAAGGAAAGCCAATCTAAGTATGTGTTCTAGACTTGGTTACCACTATGGGCAACTAAGGCTCTGTTCCACTGGGGACCATCTCAGGGGCCAGATGGAATGTAACTCAGAGTAATTGCCCAAGACTCAGAAAAGAGGAGTATTTATTCGCTGGCTGCCTTTCCCCATTGGTCAAAGGTTGCCCATAGGTATAAATTTCTTCACACTTAAGGTTTGCATGTGTGCTAGAATGGCTGAGTGGGTTCCCACAGAAATCCCACTAGAAGCGTGAGGGCAGAAAATGAGAGATGACTGGCGAACAGGGTAAAATGCTATCAGGTTACATAGCTGATTGTCAGAGAAATGGCTGGAATAAAAAGATTAGCCCACAGAATGTGAGATGAATCACAAGAGATGGCTTATTCGTCATCTTTTAGGATTTGGCTGTGTTACCTCTGGAAGCCTTCCTTAGCCTCCAAGGTTAGATTAATTGTCCTTCCTAATTGTTCCCTAAGCATCTCTGTGCTTATCCTTACTATACAGCATTTTTATGTAATCACTATTATAATTCCTATTATCTGTTTTCCTCTCTTCCAATCTCTTGATAGATTGATGTAGAATTAGAGTCGAAAGGAACAATTTTTTTGTTTCAGATGAGAAAACCTAAAGGAGAGTAAAGGATTAGACCAGCCAAATAATAAAGGCTGTAAGGACCTGGAGAGTTGATATTTTATCATATTCGTTGTAAAATCTACAGTGCCCAGCACAGAGTTTGGCTGGTCAAACTCAGCAGTGGTCAAAATACTGTATAAATATTTTTTGAATGGATGAATGAATGATGACTGACTGAATAAATGAATAAATTAATGGATAAACACATAAAAGATGAGTTTGGTTTTAGACCTCTTAAGAATTAGATTCAAGCGGGATATCTATCAGATAGTTGCTAATCTTATATAGAATTCAAGAAGAAGATATGAGCTAGAAATATAGGTCTAAGGGTCATCAGCTTATAAATGACAGCTGAAGCTATGAATGTGAACCATTTTCCCACAAGAATGAGTAGAGTACAGAGGGCCTGAGGAAACACCAAACGTAATAGACAGGTGAAGAAAGAAGATCCTCTGACTCACAGCCATAGATATTTTAGTACAATAGGTAAATGATAACTAATACATACACGTGGTTCAAAAGTCAAAAAGTATAAAAAGATTTATAGTGAAATGTTTCCCATCCCTCTCCACCAGCCACCCAGTTCTCCCTATTAGCAATGACTGTTATTCATTTCTTATACTTTGAGAGTGTTTTTAAGAGGGAAGCAACTTGAGCATTTCTATAAGAGAGCAAGAGGACAAGAAATACAGGAGCAAGGAAATAAATGATGGATGAGATCCCTAAGGAGACAAGAAGGAATTAAGGAACAGCTTTGGGCAAGAGGAAGTCTTTATCTTCCACTGAAATGACAGGTGAGAAGGTAAGGCTCAGATGCAGATCAGGAAGGAGACAAAAATTAAAATAATTCACTCCTAAGGCCTCTGTATTCTTGATGAAATAGGAGGCAGAGTTGTCTGTTGAGAATGTGGAAAGAGGATGGTGATGGGATTGGGACCCACAGAGTAATGAAGCTTTAGAATTGCCACTGGAAAATGGGAGAAAGCTGACTACGGACACTGAGGAGATGTAGGCAACATGAATTACTACAATTAGCATGGTTGTGGGACTTTTTTCCCTTTCACCATTACTCAGGAGTCTGGTTGTAGAGAAGACATGTTTGCATTGATGAGGGATATGGGCAAAATCAGCATTTGTATCCACTGGAGAATGGGGGAAACTGAGGCTAGAAAGAATGAGACTTGGCTAAGGGCTCAATGGACAAAGGCCTGCATTCCCTTCTTGGCATGAGCTTAGCAGAAACTTTTTCTCCCAGAGCTTCAAGATTGGATCTGGGTTCTGGGTGAGAGTTTATTTTTTCCTCTTCTTTGGAAGAGTTAAGTTGCTTTCATTTCTTTCACTATGTATAGTGCTACAGTGAACATCCTTGCACTACTTTCTCTGTGCTCTTGTTGTGAAGGTAGACACCCACAGGTGACATGTGGGTGTTAACGTACGTGCATTTCCAGTTTTACTGAATATTGGCAGTTGCTCTCCAAAGTAGTCATTCTAGTTTACATTCCCACTATTACTATAAATTAAGGTTCTGGTTTATCCCTGTCCTCACTAATAATTGGCATTCTCAGACTTTTAAATTTTCATTAATATGATGGATATGAAATGATACCTCACTGTTGGTTTAATTTTGAATTTCCTAGATTATGAATTTAAGAATTTTTTGCTAGGTCTATTGGCCATTTTTCTTTTCAGTGAATTTCCGGTATATATCCTTTGCCCATTTTTTGCTTGGGTTGTTTGTCTTTTTCTTACTAATTTGTATATATTCTGTATATTCTGTGTACTAATTCTTTGCCAGTTATATGGGTTATAATTTTTTCCCCCAGTTTGTCACCTCTTTTTTTATTTTTGTTTATGGTATCTTGTCATACAGAAGTTTTAACTTTTTTGTGGTTAGCTAGATCTTTATGATTGGTGCTTTTAAATTTTTTTTTATTTTTTAAAGTATTTTTAAATTCTTACTAAAATATTAAAGGAAATTTAAAATTAAAAAACTTCACACATAATTCTGCCACCTGTTGCACATACCTATTTCCGTTTTCCTTCTGGTTTCTATCGACACATGTATCTATTTGTACATTGTAATTACAATGTATAGTTATAAATAGTATATTGAAAACAAAAGTTTTCTCCTTTAATCCCGAATTACATTATTGCACAAACATGTAGCTGTATCTTTATGTTATCTTAGTGATTACCAATTTAAATGAGTGGATGTTGTTTTTTTAAGTGTTCTGTGGTTGGAAATTTCAGTTGTTTCCAGTTCTGTGTTTGTTGCAAGCATTGCTCCTATAAAGGTTATTTTACTCAGTATATCTTCCGGGTGGCTCACTGGATGGAAGGTGGCACTGGGGTGTCTGCTTTTCCAGATGGGTCTCCTCCACATCTGTGGTGCATACCTTAGATCTGTGAATCTGCTTCCCCACAACTTTAGTGTCTAGTTCTGGATGCTGGACAAACCAGAAGTGTTGACAGGCTTGGTTCTTCCTGAAGCCTTTCTCCTGAGCGTGTAAACAGCCATCTCTTTGCTCCCTATGTCCTCACATGGTGGTCCTTCTGTGCTGATTGGTGCTTTTGGTGTCTTACTTTAAAAATGACATAAGGATAGATAGACTCTTGCTATCTAAAAGCTTTACAGTCTTGCTTTTCATTTTTGGATTGTTAAACCGGTATTTATATTGGTATATGATATGAGATAGATACTAATTTTATCTTTTTTCCAAATAAATAGTTGGCTATTCCACCACTATTTATTGAATAATATGTTTTTTCTTCCCTGATTTATACAAAGCTCCACATATACATGAGACTATTTTTAAGTTTTCTCTTCTATTCAGTGGATGGAAGGTGGTACCTTATTGTTTTAATTACCATAGCTTTATAGATATTCTGTCGTGTAGGATGACTTCCTCTCTACCTCACCTTATTATTATTATTATTATTATTATTATTATTTTATTATTTTATTTTATTTTTTTAAGTTGTCTTGGCTTTTATTCATCTTTGACATATGAATTTTAGTATCAGCCATGAAAAATCTTTCTTGGTGTTTGGGTGGAATGACTGATTTTCAGATTAATTTGGGAGAGTTGGCATTTTATAATACTGAGTCTTTCTATTCCTTGACGTAGCTCTCTGTATTAAGGTTATTTTTATGTTTTTGAATAAAGTTTAATAATTTCCTATAAATATGTCTTATGCATCTTATGTTGAATTTATTAGAATTTATTTGTTATTATTGAAAATGGTATTTTTTTAAAGATCCACACATTATATTTGATTATGTCATTTTAGTTTCTTACTCTAGAACAGTCTCCCCTCCATCCACTTTTTTCTCTTATCTTATTGACTTATCAAAGAAAACAGGTTGTTTGTCATGTAGAATCTCCCAAGTATGTCTGATTGCTTTCTGCTGATATCATTTAACTTATTTCCCAGTATTTTTTTGTAAACTAGAATTTGGATTTAAATGTTGATAAGATTCAGATTCAGCTTTTTTGACAATAATGTTTCATATGTGTGCTTAATATTGCATTGTATCTAGATCTAATATCAGACATTTCTTTAAAAAGCTCTAATTTTTCTACATACAGCTTTTTACATGTCAATCATACCCCAATAAAGTGGTTTTAAAAAAAAAAAGGCCCTGGTTTCTTTTTGCTCAGAATGATGTTTTAGACTACAATCTGGGCTCTAGGAGACATAGAAGCTCTAATTTTAATGTAATTGATTTTTTCGGTCTTTTCCTTTATGGTTTGTGATTTCTCAACCCATATTGGCTTCTTAAAGAGAACATAGAAAGTAAATACAGAACAGTTCCATCATCCCCTACAATTTTCTACTTCCTTTTTTTATACAATGTTGTATTTTTCTTAGATTTATTAATTGCCTCACTTTTAAAGTTGCTTACTTTTCTGTGTTTCTGTCACTAATTCATCCTCAGACTTTCTAAAAGGAACATAAATATATCAATATGTATAAACACATCAGATATTCTGTCAGTTACTTCTTTTCTCCTTTGAGACAACCCTCCTGGAAGCCAGCCATTCGCTCTTCAAATCTCTCTACTGATTGCGATCTAGGCTGCTGCAGAGCTGTCATCTTGTGACTTCTCTTCACCACCTTCTCTCTCCTGTGTTGGATGTCCAGGTTTCTAGGTCCCATGTTTTGCTCTTTCTTGGTTTACTCGATCATTTCAAAGAACTCAACCCATATTGGCTTCTTAAAGAGAACATAGAAAGTAAATATTTTGAGAACTTGCATGATTGAAAATGTTTTATTCTATTTTTTTGAATGATAACTTACCTTTGTATAGAATTCTAGATTAGAAATAATATTCTCTCAGAATTTTTTGTCCCAAGCCCAGAGATAGACAAATCTCCTTAATGACTTTCTGTGCAGTAAGTAGATTTTTTTTTTTTTCTCTCCAAAGTTTATTTACCCTTTCACTGAGGTCCCATTACGTAAGGTCCCAGTTCAAAATCCCTGCTTCGTACCACCTTTAGGCCACATCTTTTGGCACAATTGTAGCCTTTAAAAACCCCAGTTAGCATAGCTGAGGTACTAGCTCAGTTTCACTTTCTCTTTAGTTCTGGCACTTGGTATTTTCCCATTCCTTCTTGTAAGTTCGAATATATTTGCAATAATTTTTAATGTCTTATACAAAATTTTTAAGTGTTTGTAACAGAATTTTGGGTTTCTTATGCCACCAGTTTTCCCAGAGGCTTATATAGTAGACACTTAACGTACATTATTTATTTTATTTAATCCTCCAGCCGCACTCTGAGGTAAATACTGTCTTTGTCCACATTTTACAGATGAGAAGGGTAGGGCTCAGAGAGGTTGCCTAAGGTTCAGGTAGAAACTATGCATTAGGTGTCAAAGTCTTAGTAAACACATTGAGCAGTTAAGGAATAAGTAGGACAATGACTGCTAGGTACAGCCAGACAGCACACGTCTCGGTGGAAATTGCATTTTTTATTGGAGAGTGCAGTAGTGGAGTGGATTAGGGACATGGTGAAGAAGAGTTAGAAGAGAACTATGTGCCCTCCAGAGGAGTATCAGGAAACCTGGCTTGGATCTGCTTTTTGAAGAAGGACCTCTTGAATGTCACTTTCTGAATCTCGTAGGAAGAATTGGAATTTGTGATGGTAGAGCGATGTGTAGGGATAGATATTCTTAGTGTGAAGAGGACAGAGCAGCTCTAGAAACAACATAAAAATGTTGGTACATCCTATACTTTAACAGCTGAAGAAATACTACAAAGCTGAGATATGAAGGGATATAGTTAACCCCAAATTGTATATTCTGAAGGCCTCACTCAGTATAAGCATATACCTTTAAAACTTTTACCCAGGTCTATATTTCTTTGAGATATACTAAAAAAGAAAACACATCAATTAAATAACTTCATTGGTAGTCTTTCTTTCTGGGTAGCAGCCTGAATTATATACATTCAGGGTATATTTTGTCTTTTTTTTTTTAGAAGTTGAACAATTTGGGGGAGAATAGAAAGGCCAATGAAAAATGAAATTGAAAAGCATCAGAGACCTTCTTTACAATAATAGCTGATTATTCACACAAGATCTCTCTCTGTAGCCAGTTGAACACTTCTAAGGATACTTAAATTTGCAAAAGCTTTATCATTGAGTACACTAAGAAATTAATTTACTTCAGCATATTAGTTTCTGTTTTAAGAGACAACCCTAATATTACCTTTATTAGCTGATTATGAGGATGTAAATTTTTTTTCCTTGAAGTTACCCAGAATGTTAGCTCCGAAGATCATAAAGGAGATCTTTCGTATTTATTGTGTATATGGCCTCTTGGATTTCTAATCCCCACAGCAACCTTGAAAGGTAGATGGTATTCTATTTTGCAGTTGAGAAACCTGATACTCAGAGTTTAATTAACCTGCTCCAAATCCCACACCTGGTTAGGTATTGAGCCAGAGCTAGAACCCAGCCCTGGATTATGAGATGTATTTGTGCATCTTAGATTTCCATGCTTTTTTTTTTACTCTATCCTGTTGCCTCCAAAACTAAGCATCAGTAGTCTTTGTAATCTACTCTTAATTCTAGACCCTTGGCTTTAGAACAGGTTCAGTTTGCCTGATATTTCAAAATTACGTTTTTCTTCTCTTTGTGAGTCTGTGGAGTTCATAATAATTTATGTAGATTTTTTGTGTGTACATTAGATACTTGTATGTATATAGAACTTCTTTAAAGTATGTATTCAGTGGTTCTTAGTACGTATAAAACTCTTAATGAAATGTTTTTGTGTAAAACATTCATTCATTCATTCATTTATATTTTCGTTTTTTAACGCCTACAGCACCTGGTATTTCAAGGTGGTCTCCCATCCAAGTACTAACCAGGCCCGACCCTACTTAGCTTCTGAGATCGGACGAGATCGGGCACATTCAGGGCAGCGTGGCTGTAGATGTGTAAAACATATTTAAAAATTATCAAATCTCTTAACAAGACTCAAGGACTATGTAGTATCCTGTCTTGCAAGTGTACAGCTATTGCTTCTTGATATCTGCCTCTAAGTGGAAGGAGATCCAGGGTTTTAGAAAGACTTTCCATTCTATCTAGGGCCATATGAGCAAGAAGCTTGGCTCTTGAGCAAGAAAGAGCTCTTCTTCTTGGGCAAGAAGTAAGAATGCGGTCTGTGGTCAGTACATAAAGCAAAGCTGGCTGGCTGCTTGGATACTGAGCCTGACCCATGTTAGATGCTCCTCTTGATTATACAAGGTAATTGGCCATTGGTACCATTTTTGTGCTTTAGAAACAATGCAATTGTTTCTTAGATAAATGTTTTGAGAACAGGTTAGTGAGGTATATTTAAGAGGCATCAGCAGACTAAATCTATCATAGAGTTCTGTAGCCTATGTTTAAAGCATTTATCTTATATTGCAGTTCTCATGGCTTCTCTTAATTTAGAGATTATGGAGTTGATAATTTTCTGTTTAATCTAGCAGGAATCTTTCTTTGGCCTCAGGCAAGCCTCATTTATCTTTTGCCTCAGTTTCACAACCAAGAAAATAGGGATAATGATATCAACACACTAGTTAGAGGTTTAGTTATTTAAGTTCTTTGATGTAGAAAAAGGACTATTGTTATCTGCCTTATGAAATAGCTAACATGCTGCAACAGAGAACAAACTATGCCGATGAAATCCCCATCCTAGAGACAGCTTATTAGAAAGATTGAGCATACATGCTATTTTTAGATGTTCAAAAAGCTAAGTGCAAGTTATTTTCAGTTGAGTGTTTGATGTCTTTATCAAATTGCAAATCTCTGTCATTTTTTCCTGGAACCTTTCATTTTGCCCAAGGACTTGTTTTTGGCAGATTTTTATCTACTTGAAAAGAATGAATACAGGGAAGATCTGAGAACTTGGTCAAGGGAAGATCTGAGAACTTGGTCTCAACTTGCTTGAAGACTTTTTTGAAGTGGCAGCTTTCCTTCTTATGACTGCTTTGGTGGGCTGTGGTTGCCTAGGAGGGCCTTGTATATCCCCAAGGATGCTTTCTTTGAGTCCGTCGGTGGCATAGTGAAGAGCCCAGCAGTTATGGCAGAAACAAGTTAAGTTGAATGAGGGAATTTTTAAACCCTCCTCCTCCCTAGGAGATCTTAGTGGAGATTTTCTCTTGACTGTACTAACCGAGCACATGTAACCCAAACCTTGAAGTGTTTTTATCTTACCCTTTCAAACACAGCAGCTTCTAAGAGCTCTGGTATGTGGGATGGGATTTCTGCATCCCTTTACTATATTTGGTAGCTAGAAAACTTGCAAGGTCTATGTGAGCCTGATTCTTTTGAGTCATTTTTTTTCTTCTGTACATATACATATATTTGGTTAGTAGGAACACTTCTGTGGAATGAAGGACTATAGGGAAAGGCTGTGATAGGTAGGAAGCATGATAGAAAGCCTAGGATGTCATCACAGACTTTCTTTAAGTGACAAGCAACCTACATGGCCTAGACTTTTGGAAACTCTTGGTAGGGCCCCCTATCCTGCTCTGAATCATAAGGTAACAACACTACAGCCTGACTAGTAGAATGGACCAAGTAATTTGTGGGAAGTCAGTAAACATTCTGTCATCATGACCAGGGAGTTCATTTGAAGTAGCCTGTAGCTACCCAACTTTTTTCAGCTCTTAACTTAGGCTTTATCTACTCCAACAAGCCCTCCCTGACTTTCTAAGACTGGATTAAATACCATTTTTCTGTACTGCACAGAGGATTAAAATGATCTGTTATATCATCATCTGTCTGTGGAAGAATAGTTTGACCTTTGTCGTTATACAATTTTCTGTCATAAATGATTTCAGAGATAGGGCAGCCCTTTCATCTTAAGGATAATGGAACGGATGCCCAAAGAGGAAGTGACTTATTCAAAGTCACATGAGGAATTAATAGAAAAAGAAAACATATCTAATCTTAGAAATTGCTTTTTGGGGGTGATAAAACCCTGATTTTAGTTTAGTTTTTTTTTTTTTTTAACTTGTTAGTTGTCTTTTTCTCATGTTGTTATAAACTTCTATTTGTCACAGCCATTTACTACCCACCCTCAGCTGATCTTCTCCCAGGCTTTCTGGTTTCCAACTAAACTGGACAATATTTCCATGCCATACTTCAAGATAAAATTAAAATTCAAGTCACAGGCAGAAAATATATAATGTAATTGTAAGAGCATGTTCCATGGTCTTGAAATGGAACAAATGATATTTTTGTCCTGTGGCGTATTTGTGTGTGACCAAAGAAAAAGAATGAGATTATTTAATATAAACTCAGAGTAATAAATTATTTCAAAGCGGTTTGATTTGAGGGAACACAAAGCCTTTGTTGTTTCTCTATTAATATCAGTGCATTTTGAGATTAAAATTAATTGTAGATATCTAAATCCTGGAAGAGAAGTGACTAGCATTTTTATAGAGAACTCATTTAACAATGGTAGAAATTAGCTCATTCTCAGTTATTTCTTAGCTTTACACAGGAAAGATGAGTAGAATTTCTCTATTCGTTCTTAATCTGAAGAAGAAAACTTCCTATAGGAAAGTGAATGAACTATAAATATTATCGTTCTAATTTTTTTAAATTATAAATCGAGCCTATCACCCTCCAGCCATGCCCCCCAAGGCAGCTTTATCTGCTTTCTTTCCTTCCAGACGTCTCTGCCTTTTTCTTTTTTGGAGGCAGCAGGTTTGTTCCCTACTTCATTGCTTTAGGGAGCTGCAAAATTACCTTTATGGCCCCTATTCTAATTCTGAACAGTCTTTACAAAGGGGGCACTCAGCTCTGTCAGAAAGTATGCTTTTTCTAAATATCTAAAATTGGATGTTTTCATCTTTGAGTCAGTTTAAACAAGGAAAAGGAAGTAACATGAAGGGTGCTAACATTTACTGATTTTTATTTGCCAGCACTAGGTTGAACTCTGGGGATGCAAAGATAAAAGAGCTCCTTATGAAGCTCACAGTCTAAATGGAGAAGAAACCATGTAATCCAATTTAGTGATTTAAAGTCTGGAATGGATCAGAAAAGACTTCATCCCTAGAGGGAATAATGTATTGGCTCTGCCCTTTATATTAACTGACAGAACCTGAATCTTGATGGATGAATGTGTAGTGGGCTGGGAAGAAAGAATTGGGAATGCATTCTTGGCAGTTCACACTAGCAAGTTAACATTAGCTATGTGTTTAGCCAGGGGAATTATGGGAGAGATTAGGTAGGTGGAGTCATATTTTGAAGACCCTTAATGTCATGCTCCAAAATGGCGTGTTCTCAGAGCCAAGGAGGTACAGCCTGGAGGAAAATATTAGAATTTCTAGTTCTTTTAATTTTGTCTCTCTTTCTTATAATATCTAGTTTTGTGTATGTTATATAAAGAGCATATTATATCAGTGATTAGTGTATTTTTGAGTAATTTTTTAAATTTTAAATAAAATTTTAAAATAAATTTTAAAAGTAAGTAGGAATAAATAGGCATTCAGCTTTTTTTATATTCGAAGAACACTATTTTAAGACTCTTTAAACAGGGAAATGAAATAAGCAGTAGAATTGGAGTATAAATTAGAATAGGGGAAAACTGGAATGAAAGAGAGACCAGTTAAGAGACTGGGAAAATATTTTGAGGCCTGAACTAAGATAGATAGTGGAGATAGAAGAGAAGGACTTGAGAACCAGTGAGATGTTGGGTAGGGGACTGGGCAGGAGAAGGCAGGCATCCGTCCTAGACTACAGCCTAGACTACAGACTTCAAATCCTGCATGATGGTGACACTATGATTAAGCTAAGGACCACAGGAAGGATATTTAGCCCTCAGCCTAAGGATTATTACATTTTTTACTTACAAACTGAGTTGGTCATTCCTTTCTGCACCTAGTGCCCCGACCTTAGTAAAAACAAAGTGGCATTTGGACCTTTGCTGTATACTTTAGGGACTGCAGACTAGGAATCTTTAACAAGCATTTCTAACTGAAATTGAATATGATGAGGTCTCCATTGCAGTTAGACACTGGTGCTTATTAAAGCACCAAACTACTCTTGAGTATTGGATTGGGACTGGACCACGTAGGAAATTGTAAATTGTGACTGTTCATAGTCACACCAAGTAACGGAATTCGTTAGTTCCATATGGGCAGGGGTGGAGTACAGGATGATGATTTGGATCATAGCCATTGTTTGCAGAAGTGCTGGTGGGTAAAAGCATGTTAGTTACCTTGCCCTGACAGTTATTTTCCAGGGAAGAAGTATGTTTTGCTTTCTCCTTGCCATAGGAAATTATTTGCCAGATTGTGTTATTTATAACAATTTGTCATGAACAACTGCCAGGAAAAGAAAAGAGGCTATTCCCAGTAGCTCTCCCCACCTCCCACCCCATCATTACCTCACACACATATACATCCGGTTTTCTGATTTAACTTTTTGTTTTCTTGTAGTTTTACTCAATGGTTTTGGTTTGATTGAAAATGTTCTTATAATGAAAGATTTCTGGGCTTTACCATGGCTTGGTAATTAGGTTTTCTGAGCTTAATTTGTTTGCTTTAGCCAGGACTAACTGGCAGCAGTTTGGATTTTGAATTCCCAGGTGTCTTGATTTCTCCTCAAACACTGAAGTGCTGTCTTCCGCCTTTCCGTGAAAACCTTGTGTATTTCCACTTTGTCAGAAATACACACATTTGCTGTGCCTTAGAGCTGTGTTTTTTGCCCTTAACATTGCCCTGGCTCCTCTAGAGGAGAAGTCTTGGGATAAAGCATCCTAAGGACTGTTAGGGTAGTGATTAGGAAAGTCTGTGGGGATTCCAGCTGGCCTCTGCAGAAGAAGAGGCATACTGTTGGTGATAGAGAAGAAATCACCAATCCTCCAAAGCACAAGGCAGCCGAGGATTGGTGTGTTTGGGAAATTTTCAAGTTAACTGCATTTCAGGTATACTATACAGTTGCTTCACAGTCCAAACAGCCTCTGTTGATTTGTTGCTTGTGGTCACAGATGATCAGAAATACTTCTAGCTCTTAGTTTTTTGACTTTTTCTCTCTGGGCTTCAGTTAGTAATAGAACATTTGCATTTTCAGAATGGACTTTACATTTTTAGAATAAAAGTCAAAACAATTGTCACTTATTTTCTTTCTATTATAGCTTTTATGAAAATGTAAAGAAAAATAGATAGTATTATGAAGATGTGATTTAGTTTTCCTTTTAGACTTTTGTTTCTTTTTCCAGGATTTCCAGCTTTAGAAACAAAGAACACTGATCAGAGAGCAAAGACTTTCCTTTGGAAGTGGTGGAGTTGCAAAGAGGATGGGAATGCGTTTGGTCTCAGTGAGTCTTATGTGGTGCATTCTCTGTGGGAACAGAGGCCAGAGAGGGCCTGACGGGTAGCTTCTCTATCTGTATCCCATGCTCTGCCCTTTCAGATTTATGCCTTTCTTTTAACACTGAGAACAGATGGCAACCAGACACTGGGGGAGAGAGGGGTCTCTTCCTTGTACTCCTTGGGGACTGTGCATTCAGTTTAGCAAAATGTCACCTAGAAGCAAAGAGAAAAATGAAGTTGTAGACTGTTCACAATTATGCAGGACTTGTTTGGCATTCACCATACTGACAGATTTATTTTTTGCAGATATTGAGTGATAACAGCATTTATTCTCTAAGATAACATTGTCAGCACTTCAGAGGCATCTGCATTGGAGTCATTTTCTTCACTTTAGAGTATACATAATAATTGAATTTCTTGAAGAACAGTCAGCTTGCAAAAATCAATCATCTTATTAGAACTACTTAAAATAGAAAGGAGATTTCTTTTTCTCTCAGCAAACTCATTTTTATTGTAATGAAATGGGGCAACTTCTGTACTGACATGTCTTTGGTAATGGCCCAGCTCTCTGCCTTTCTAAGCATTGCTGTAAAAAGTAGGATTCTGCAAACTTTCTTCCTAAGCTTGCATGTATGTGGGCTGATTCGTTAATGTTTGATGGTTCATCGATGATAAACATAGGAATTTTTTCCCCTAAAAAGATGTTTATAGAGACTTTTCTTTAGCGCAGAGTCAAAATCCAAAAGGATTAAAAAAGAAGCAGAAGGGTAGAAAAAATCTAAATTTGAACTTTTTAAGATAAGACCTTCAAAAGGAATTGTTTAGGCTACGTATAATGAGTTATATGTAGGAAGAGCAATGATGATTCTGGTACAGATTCTGTACAGATGGTCCCCGACTAACAATGGTTTCATTACAACTTTACAACGGGGCTAAAGCACTATGCATTCAGTAAAAACTGTATTTCGAATTTTAAATTTTGATCTTTTCATGGGCTAGCAATATGCAGCAGGATACGCTCTCGTGATGCTGGGCAGCGGCAGTGAGCTGCAGCTCCCAGTCAGGCACACAGTCACAATTAAACAACTGATATGCTGCAGTGTACTGTGTTGCCAGCAGTTTTGGGATGTTGTGTTCTGAGCACATGTAACATAGACTAGGCTAAACTATGATGTTCGGCAGGTTAGGTGTATTAAACGCATGTTCAACTTAACAATATTTTCAACTTATGATGGGTTTATTAGGTTGTAACACTATTGTAAGTCGAGGAGCATCTATATTCAAAATAAGAAACTTCAGGGAGAAAGTCAAAGCATTTTTTTTTTAACTTTAAGTTTATTGGGGTAACATTGGTTAATACAATTATATAATTTTCAGGTGTACATTATAATTTGACATCTGTATATTCTATTATGTGTTTACCATCCAAAGTCCAATTTCCTTCAGCTACCATATATTTGATCCCCTTTACCCACTTCACCCTTCCCCTACCACCCTATCCTCCTTTAACCCTCTGCCTACCCCATCCTCCCCTACCCGCTACCCTCTGGTAACCACTAGTCTATAGTCCATGTCCATGAGTCTCTGTTTGTCCTGCTCATTTGTTGCTTTTAAGTTTATATCCCACATGTAAGTGATATCATTTTCAACTTTTTCTCTCTGGCTTATTTCGCTTAGCAAGATTATCTTGAGGTCCATCCATGTTGTAGCAAATGGCAGTATTTCATCTCTTCTTATGGCTGAGTAATATTCCATTGTATATATGGACTATTCCATTGTATATATTGACTTCTTTAGCCAGTCGTCTATCGTAGGACACTTCGGTTGCTTCCATGTCCTGGCCACTGTGAATAATGCTGCTATGAACATCGGTGTGCAAATATCTTTTCAGATATGGGTTTTCAAGTCTTTGGGGTAAATACCCAGTAGAGGAATTGCTGGATCATATAGTAGATCAATTCTTAGTTTTTTGAGGAACCCCCTGTTTTCCATAGTGTCTGTACCAATTCGCAGTCCCACCAGCAGTGTATGAGGGTCCCTTTTTCTCCACATCCTCTCCAACATTTGTTATTACTTGTCGTGTTGATTATAGCTATTCTAACAGGTGTGAGATGGTATCTCATTGTGGTTTTGATTTGCATTTCTCTAATAGCTAGCAATGTTGAGCATCTTTTCAAATATTTGTTGGCCATTTGTATGTCCTCTAGGGAGAAGTATCTGTTCAGGTCCTTTGATTGAATCATTTGGTTTTTTGTTGTTATTGAGTTGTATGAGTTCTTTGTATATTTTAGATGTTAGGCCCTTATTGGAGGTGTTGCTTGCAAATATATTTTCCCATTCGGATGGTTGTCTCTTTACCTTGTTGACGATTTCTTTTGCTGAGCAGAAGGTTTTTAGTTTGATGTAGTCCTATTCATTTATTTTAGCTTTTATGTTCCTTGCTTTTGAGGTCAAATTCATAAAATCCTCAGTCAAAGCATTCTGATGGTTGAGCCTCACTTTCTGAGCAAACATGACCCTTTGCTATTATTAGTAGAATGTGAATTGAAATCATTCATTTTCCCACCCAAAGCAGGAATCCTGATTTTTAAATTAAAATGTTAGAAAAATTGGAACCACTTATAAAAATTTCCATGTATACAGATATTCACTTTCTTCTTAAACCTGAAATAATTTAGTCCAGTGGTTTCTAGACTTTTCAGAATAGCAGAACTTGTTTTCCAAACAAAAACTTATACATAAGCCTAGAAAATAAAATCAGTAAAAGAGGAGCTACTTTGATTGACTCAGAAAGGGCAGTAGGAACCAAGCTTTCTTTGAGGAGCCTTTGGGAAACTGTAGGTGTGCTGTTGAGAAACATTGGGATAGTCAATTTAAATTACAATTTAAGGAAATGGTTTTCCAGTTGATTATTTTGTGGACTTCTGTTTTCTGCATTTATGATAAAATATAATGTAACATAGACTAGGCTAAACTATACAGTTGACACTTGAACAACGTGAATTTGAATTGAGTGGATCCATTTATACACAGGTTTTTCCAATAAATACATACAGTAATATAAATGTATTTTCTTTTTTGATTTTCTTAATAACATTTTATTTTCTCTAGCTTACTTTATTATATGACTACACTGTCTAATACACATAACATCAAATGTTTATGGTATCAATAAGGCTTCCAGTCAACAGTAGGCTATTAGTAGTTTACTTTGGGAAGTCAAAGTTTCCATGGATTTTCAACTGTACAGGGTTGGTGTCCTAATCCCCACATTGTTCAAGGTTCAACTCTTTTTCTTTAAACACTGTTCAATAGTATACTTTCTTTAGTTATATGAATAGTCATTACTGGTTGTTAGATCTTGGTTATATAACTACTGTAAACCTGGTTCTTAGTAAAGTACAAATAATAGTGCTTATAGCATAGAGTTTAGAAGATTGAGATAATATGTATAAAGTGTTATCACATTTTTTGGTCAATGGTATGCATTCAATAAATGTTAATTACTATTAGTTATTATTGTAATTAAATTACTAGAATTGCAATCAGAAAACCTACCGTATGAGAAAAAATTTTTTTTTACTTCATTGATTTATTCATTGAGTCATCAAAAAATTACTAAATAAATGCCTGTTATGTACCAGTCATTGTGGTAGGTAGGCTTCATATTTCTTAACCATAAAAATAGGAGCTAATGATATTAATAGTAATAATTCCATTGCCATGGTATTGTTATAAGGATTAAATGAGTGCTTTCATACATATCTGAGGTTGTATTGTAATTGTTTACTAGCTAGATTGATTTCCCAAAGAGGAGGACATTATATTATATTTATCCTGTTATTTCCTAATGGCTAAGTGACTGCTTTATAGTATTTCATAAATAACCATATTAAATTATCAAACTGTGAAAATGCTTTTCAAACTGTAAAAGGATGTATAAATTTAAGATCATTCATTCCATAGTCATGGAAATAGACAATCTGGTGGTTTTCAGACTCTGTTTCTAAGAGCCCAGGATTTCAGAGGTGCCTCAGGATGGTAGCAGTAAGGCACATACATAGGTCTAGATACTCTAGACCTTCCCCCAGTACAATTCAATTAGAACAGCCCCATTTATTTTACTTATTTTGCTGCTGTAAAAAAGCTTTGGAAACAAATATTCAGTTTGTGCATGTTTCTAGGCCATTATAATTTATCCTGTGATGATTTGTATGATCCATTGTCCTTTGTGATGCTTACTTTCCCCTTCTCTGTTTGACAGACAGATGTTCTGGTCCTGAGCTGTGATCTGATAACAGATGTTGCCTTACATGAGGTTGTGGACCTGTTCAGAGCTCATGATGCATCACTCGCCATGTTAATGAGAAAAGGCCAAGATGGCTTAGAATCAGTTCCAGGTCAAAAGGGGAAAAAAAAAGCAGGTAATATGACTGGAGTTTATTTGTTTATTGGGTTTTTATAATATCATTCATGCTTTCTCTTAAGAAACATTTATTGAAAACCAACTATACTGCAGGCACTGTGCTCCCTAGCACTGTGTCTTATTGAGGACTTAAAAGTTCAGTAAGACACAGTCCCTGACTTGAAGAGTTTTGTAACTATTGATTAGATTCTGTAAGGTCCAAGAGGCTTTTGTATGCAGAGCAGAACACTCAGAACTGTGCGCATTGTGTTCAAGACTCAAATAATCAATTGCATATATCTAAAAAACAAAAAATTTAATTTAAAATAAAATTTTAAAAAATATTTAAAGTTGGATTACAAATTTAATTAGATAACTTTAATCGATTAAAATTACTATTACAAATGTGGTATGGTTGATTCTTTTGAATGGTCCAGTCACCCTAAATAAACAAGATGGTCATTAACCATACTATGTCTTTTTAGGATTACAACGTATTTTATACTTTCCTAAGATTCTAGTAGTAGGTTATTATTTTTATAATCTTCAAAGAGTTATAGTAATCTTACTAGACCCGAAAGAAAAGGAATAATACTCTAGTCCAGCCATGGTTATAGAATTTGGGTTATCGACCAATTGTTGATTTTTGGTTAAGACATAGTTCCTGATTGTTTTTCCCAGAGTATTTTAAACCTGAACCACTAATTCTGTGAGTGGGCCACTTTTTATAACTGAACTTATGACCAAGATACTCTGTAAGATCACACTTTTCATATAGGTTTTAGTTTTTCCTGAAATGCGTTTTTCCCCTGGAATGATGAGTTCTTTAGATTTTGCTTTTCCAGCATTATGTAACTCATTGTTCTGTCATTATTATAATCTGTTACAATTGTTAGGAGCTAGGTATGGCTTATTGATATCCTACTACTAATAGAACTATCTAGAGCTTTCATTCCTAGGATTTGAGTAATCCGATCTGTATTTCTAGTTTTCTTCTTTTAGGGCATTCAATTAACTTATAATTTGGGGCTATATCATTAAAACTTCTTTTTAGTTGCTTTTTATGTTCAAGTCATCCCTGATGTAGATTAATTTTTAGATTTTCTTTCTATCTTATTATATATAGTCCTCATGTCAATCAGCTCTTTTGTTCTTGATATATTTTCTACTTTTGCAAGGTCTGGTTTTCTTATTCACAATTCCCTGTATTCAGCCTTTTTGATGTACACAGGTAGAAACAACTGTATATCCAGACTTTATAACAGGTGTATATTTTATAAATATGAATATTTTTGTTTCTTTTTTTCATACTCTACTTATAACAATTTCAAAAGATCAAATACCCTGTTATAGTTGTTCTCGGTATTAGAACTATTTAGTACATTTCATGTTAGCTTTTATCTCTTAAATATTATAAACGCATAGCTTTTCACAATTTTATTTTAATTAACTGTAACTGTTATCTATCTACCCATCTATTTAAAAACGTTTTGATGCTTAAATTGTCACAACTTGTCTAGTGGAAGTTCCTTTAAGCTGACTCTTCTATCCTCTGAAAAGTATGTTACTGGTAATTTGTTGTTTATCTGGAGTGTGAGCATTGAGAGCAGGGAAGCAGGAAATGGGAGTGGAGAGGATACAGGGATCAGATTAAACACTTTGAACTTTATCCTCAAAACAGTGGGGGGTTGTTGAAGAATTAAACAGGAGAATGTCATATTTAGATTTGTGTTTTAGAAAGATTTTTCATTCTTGGTTTGAAATTTTGAACTCTGTATGTTCTATATTTTGTCATACTTGAAGGCTAAGATTTACCTAAATACCTGAGTTTTGAATTTCTCCTATGGAATACTAAGCATTTCAATGATAAGCATTTTTAAAAAGAATCCTAACTTTCTCAGACTGTGTATTTGGTCCACCTATTGGCTGTTCTTATGTGCCAGAACAGCCAGCAGGCCTCTCTTTCCCCAGACACTGTTTAATAGTCTGGATCCCCCTTGGTTCAAGTTTCCCAAATGGTGTTCTTACTGACTTATAGGAGAATGGCTATGGCCAGATGTTTCAGGAGCCATTTTTCTCCCCCTTGCCACTTCTTTCTCAGCAGATTTGTAGGAGATGTAGATACCGAGGAGGGCTGGATCAAATTCATATTTGGATTTTTTGGACTTTTTTTCTCCCTTCTGCAGGCCTTTACACATGTTCTCTGCCTGGAGTGCTTTCTATCTCCTCTCTTGCCACAACACACACACTCTAAATTCAGCTTAGCTTTCAAGTTATTTTCTGAGAGAGGCCTTCCTTGACCCTCTAATATGAAATTATATCCTTTTGTTTGCCCACATATGGTGGCCCCGCTCTCTTATTTACTCTCTCCTCTATTGGACTATAAGTTCCCTGAGAGCTGGGATCATCATTATATGTTTTGTTCATTTTATCCCCAGCACCTGCCCCAGTTATAGCCCATGGTGAGCAGGCAGTAGATATTATTGAATGGTTTAAATATTATTGAATGGTTAGGAGACCTGCAGCTCTTATTGCCTCCCAGGTAAGAGACAGTAGATTCAAGCTCTAACAGTTTAAATCCTGTAACTGTGAGTCTGAGCTGATTCATGAGTGAGTATTATAAGAGCCTGAGTTTATAATGATTTTTCAGATTGACACTGCATTATTTTTTAATTTATGTTTAGAAATGTTTTCAAGATTTTTCAGTAAACACCTGTTGCTGTAGCATGGCTGTAAAGAGCATAAGCTCTAGAGTTCAGACTGTAGTTTTCAGTGCCCAAAAGCTGTCTGATATTGGGCAATTTATCTAACCATCCTGAACTTCATTTTCTTTAACTATAAATGTGACTGAATCTTTTCAGGGTTTTTCTTTTGTGAGAAATAAGATGTTTGTAAAGCATTTGATCTACTCCTTGAAACATAGTAGTAGCTTAATAATTTGTAAGTGCTGTTAACTATCATCATCATCACTTTCATATACATTTTTAGTAATACTCCTATGAGAAGTAATTTGGTCCTATAGCCTAAAAAAAAATCACATTTAATAACTTTGCAAGCATTCTACATTACTTATTTAAAGGAAATTTATGTAAAATGGAAATTGTTTAAAGACCACAAAATATCAAATGTTTTTGTTTGCATAATAGCTTGTAAGTCTAAAAGGAAACTAATAGTGGCACCCTAAATATCTAGACAAGCCTCTTTGGAAGGACCACATGCAACTTTTTCTGATAATTCAGACAGGCCCTGTGTCTAGCCTTTTTTAGGTATCAACTTCTCCAAAAAAAATGGATGACCTAGAGGTGCGATAGGGACCCAGAAACCCAGCTAAGCTGTGCAGGGAAATGGAGTATATAAACTTTGGCAGATACTATTTACTGATTTTTGCAGCATCGGGTACCATTACTGAAATATAAAATCTGCCACTTGTCAGTATTCAGTCAGTGTTCCACCACTGCTTGATATTACTTATTGATTGAATGGGTCAAGAGATCAGTTTAACGCAGTTATGGGGCATGTGTTATGCCAAACACAGAAATAGGTACCAAGGCCCATATAAATGGAAGTGGGGGGTGGGGTGGGGGGGAGAAACGCACACAATATCCCTACCCTAAAGGGAAGACAGACAAGTATTTATTATTCTCTCCTTACTGATAAGGCATTTTGAGAAACTTAAAACCTGTTAGGGAAAATCTGATTAGAAGCTGTGATCTTGAGAGAACTTATGAAAGCCTCATGTATATAATTTTTGCATTCATAAAAATCAAACAGTAAAGATAAGGCATTATATAAAGAGAATATCATTGATATTATATATATATATCTTAAATAAGATATAAACACTTGCAATAATGTACAAAGATCGTTAATTTCCATTTACCATCCCTCGCTTGTTAAAAACTTCAAGATTTTTTTTCTTAATTTCAGTGAGAACATAGTATATTTATTTTGCTTTATTACAGATAATATGTTTATTAAGGGGCTTTTCTATATTCCTCTGCAAATGTTTAATGCTATTATGATTTTATGACAAATTATCGACTGTTATCTCTGCAATTCCGCTGTGTTTTGTGGAATATTTGAAATGGAAAACATTCTATGAAACTTCTCTTTAACCCATCCAGTTCACTGTAATAGTATTTCTCAAATTTCTCCCCAGTTCTCAAAGTTATATAGCCTTACTCCAGACTAGAATCAGTATATATCAGTGTGCTTCAGAATCATAGAGTCAAAGTTGTCACTTGGCTCTCACCTCTCAATCAGCCTAGTTCCCTCTCCACTAACAAATGTTGGTAGGCAGTTCTGACCCTATATTTCTTTTGCTTCAGCTTCCTTTGTTTTTCCCCAAGCTATACTTCAAAAACAGAACAAAAACAAAAACAAAACTTCTCCTGCTTGAGCTTCTGCTTGATCTATTTTCTCTTTTAAATTCCCCTCCCCTCCACTTTTTCCCCCTGCATGTATGTATGGAATCCATGCATACCCAAAACTGAAATTCTTGTGATTGAGGAAACAGGAAGTTATACAGCAGGAAGTTCAAATATGCTAGAATTCATACATCACAATGTGATAAGTACAATAATAGGAGCATGTACAACATATAGGGAGCAATTTAATGTCTCACAGGGAGATATATTTTAAAATACAGTATTACGTACAGACAAGATAACCGGTATAAAATCAGATCTCTGGCTTACAAATGCATTACATTTTGATGCAGTCATTGAATTTTAGGGTGTATTATATATAACATGCTAAGCCGTATATGGGAAACAAAGATAATCAAGATTTGCTCTCAAGCTAATATCCAATGAATTGAGCTAGGTAGTTTTGTAATTTACCAAGTTTTTATATCCATTTACAGTCTAATAACATTTTGTGGATAGTTGCTTAAGATCATATCAGTGGTTAGTGGTAGAATCAGAACTTGAAGCCATACCTTCTGACTTCACAGCCTGGGCTTTCTTTTTTGAATTTAGTTTTTTATTTCTATCAAGGTTTTATAGGCCCATAGTTCAAAGAGTGATATAATTATCTAAGAGTCTTTCACAAGGCTGAAATCAAGGTATCATCCAGGGCTTAAGTCTCATCTGAAGGCTCAACTAGGAAAGGATTTCTTCTAATCACACTTTGTTGGCAGAATTTCAGTTCCGTAAGGACTGTTGGACTGTTGAAGAATCTCAGTTTTGAGCTGGCTGTTTGCTAGAGGCTGCCCTATTTTTTTTTAATCACTTGGGCCTCTCCAACATAAAAACTTGCTGCATCAAAGCCAGCAAGGGAGATAACCTTCTAGCAAGAAGGAAGTTAACAAACTTATGTAACCTAATCTCAAAAGTAACATTCATCACTTTTGCCACATTCTGTTGGTTAGAAGTCTCTAAGGCCAGCCCACACCCAAGGGGAGAGAATACAGAAGGGTGTGAATACTAGGAGGCAGTCGTCATTCTTAGAGCCTGCCTACCACAGCTGGTCTCACTAATATATCTAGGGCCTCAGCTTTCCATCTAGTCTCTTACCATACAGGAAGCTAGCCCAGGCTTGTTCACATGGAAGCAGCAGCAGGTTCTGAGAGTGAGAGAAGCTACAAGGTCTCTTGAAGCCTAAACTCAGAACTTGCACTGTGTCACTTCCTCTGCACTGTGTTATTCAAAGCTAGTCCCTAAACCAGTCTAGATATAAAGGATAGGGAAATAAACCTAACCTCTTTTTTTTTCTGGGAGCACTTTTTTTCTTCGAAAATTTTTATTATGGTGAAATACACATAACTTAAAATTTATCATCTTGTTTAAGTATATCATTCAGTCATGTTGAATGCATTTATAATGTTGTATAACCATCACCACTATCCATATCCATAATTCTTTTCATCTCATAAAACTGAAACTCTATACCTATTAAACAATAACTTCATTCTCCCCTCCCCCAGCCCCTGGCAACCACCATTCTACTTTGTATTTCTATGGTTTAGACTACTTTAAGTACCATCTATAAGTGGAATCATACAGTATTCATCTTTTTGTCACTGGCTTATTTCACTTAGTATAATACCCTCAGAAGTTCATCCGTGTTGTAGCATATTGCAAAATTTCCTTTTTTAAGGTTAGATAGTATTCTCTTGTATGTATATACTACATTTTGCTTATCCATTAATCTATCAATGGGTAGGTGGATTGCTTCCACATTTTAGCTATTGTGGATAATGCTGCTATGAACAAGGATGTACAAATATCTCTTCAAGACTCTGCTTTCAATTCTTTTGGGTATATACCCAAAAGTAGAATTGCTGGATCATATGTTAATTCTATTTTTAATTTTTTAAGGACCTGTTTTCCATAGTGTCTATACCATTTTATAGTCTAGAACTTACTTGAAGGGAATAGCTGCAACAAATGTGTAACCCTTTTAATATACTATATACACTATTAGTTTGGATTTCCTAATATTTTGTTTAGAATCTTTGTATTTGTAAGTGAGTATGTCTGTAATTTTCCTTTCTCATGTCTTTGTCTAGTTTTGGCATCAGGGTCTCATAAAATTAGTTTGAATTCTGCATACATGCCTGTCACAAGGGGAGGTGCACAAATGTATTTATTAGTTGAATGAATGAATGAGTAAATGACTATAGAGGAGACAGAAGGGTCAAAGAAGTAAGAAACAACTAGAAAAAATATGAATAGTTGAATATGACAATTTTTAAAAATGGAACTTCATAGTTTTAAGTGCTTTCTTAACATAATTTGTGTGGTCTTTCTTCTTAGGATGAACATTCCAATGTCACTTCCTCTGTTCCCAAAGTGGAATTCACTTTGTTAAAGCAAAGCAAAAACCTTTCTAAGTTCCTATAATTTATATCATATTCTGAGGTCCCAGTTACTATGGTAGCTACAAAGAAGCAAATACAAGGAGGGGGGCCTGAGAGTGAGGCGAATGTGACTGTAGTGAATGTGACTGTAGTGCACCGTAGTTGAAAAATTGACTTTTTGGGAATTTTTGCTCCCAGGACATTTAGTAATTCAAAGTTTTTGCAGACCTAAGGACTTGGATAGGGTAAGCACTGCAAATTATGACCAAAAATAACATCTTTATGTTTCTTTTTGAAATATTGGCTCATAATCAGACCTTCGCAGACTGTGTTATATTCTCAAGTTTCCATGTAATGGATGAATGAATGAATTGATATATGTCAAAGCTGCTGTGCAGCATTTGAAATTCTTCTCAATTTTTAGCTTTGATTGAAATTCTCTATAAAAGTTACCTTCAAATCAACATCAATTACCCTTCCTTCTTTGGAATTCACTAATCTTAAATATTGAAAAAATAATATATAACTTTTTCGAATAGCTTCTCCCTATTCAGATTCAAATATTACATATGGTAAGATGAACAGAAACCATCCAAAGGAATGAATATTTTAAGCACCTGAGCTAAACAGATTATACACATGGGTAATACATTTGGTTCTAGGTGTACAGGCAGCTACAGCCAGTGGGGAAACCTGTTCAATTATATAGTAGCCATTACCTATAGAAGGCAGATAAATTCATCTTTAGAGATAGCATTTTTCCTCAAGTTTAACTTACAGTTTCTCCTCAAAACTTATTAAATCATTGCTTTATTTGATTGGCATGAGGATCAAATTAGAGCATGTGTTAACTTATTTAATCCTTATAACAAGCCTGTGAGGACAGCACTGTAATTATCCCCATTTTACAGATGAAACTGAGGAACTGAGAAGTTTAGTATCTTGTTCAAAGATGTACCACTAGTAAGTGGTATTCATACCCAGGTGGTCTGGTTTCAGAGGCTCTCTCTTACTAATTTCATTATGCTGCCTCTCTGTGAAAATGCTTTTGTACACTATAGATAGATACTGTACAGATCTTAGTAGCAGGTTTTATTATTTCCAACACTACTAGATTTTATGGGAAATATAAAGGAATCATAAGCCTGTCTTTAAAGAGCTTATAATCTGGTTTGGGGGAAGAAATATAACAGAAAAAAGCAATAATAGGACAGCATGTAAAATCACTGTCTCCCTGAGAACTTTGTACATTTAGTAAATACATACCTTTTTTCTTTGAATGCTCCCAGACACAGCATAAAATCTGGTGCATAGTAGACATATAGGTAATGGTTAAATGTGGATGTCCTTCAATATATTATTCCCATTTTCACAGTAAGCAGACCTAGGTTATTATTTGCAGAGAAAGAATTCCTCGTACTTTCTTTCTGTGCCATGCAGGGGCTTGCGGTTCATCCTTCTAGTTGGTTAAGCAATACCTTGACTACCTTCTTTTTTTAACTTTTTATTTATTTTTTACAAATGAAAATTATATATGTTATATATTTAAGATATACAAGGTGATATTTTGATATATGTGGACACTGTGAAGTGATTACAACAATGAAACTAACACATCCATCACATCCTTATGTTTTCATTTTTGAAATAATTTAACATTTACAGAATGGTTATAAGAATACTATAAATAAATTATATATCTTTTGGCCCAATTCCCCACATGTTATTATTTTTCTGAGCTATTTGAGAATAAGTTAAAGGCATCAATGTATATCCTCCCCCCTACCCCCACCCAAAAGGACGGTCTCTTAAAACAGTAAATTACATTGACACAATACTTTAATCTACAGACTTTATGCAGACTTCATCAGATAACCTAATAATAGCCTTTAAACGCTTAAAAAAATTTTCCGACTGCCTTTGTTTTGAACATTGTGGTAAATATGTGCTACATAACACTCAATCCGGTATTTGGTTCCAAGAGAAATGTGAGCAGGTTCCCTGCCCCCCCAGACTTAGGCATACAGGCAGGGCAAATGTCTCTGTTTGATTTTCCTTCTTTTGTATGATTCAGTGGAGCAGCGTGACTTCATTGGAGTGGACAGCACAGGAAAGAGGCTGCTCTTCATGGCTAATGAAGCGGACTTGGATGAAGAGCTGGTCATTAAGGGATCCATCCTGCAGAAGTAAGCCCTAGGGTTTTTCTTTTTGGCAATTCTTCTTGTCTTAAAACAAAATAAAACCACCCAGTGGATGGGAAAGAGGGGATGAAAACTAGATTATACTGTGTGAAATTGACAAAAGTATGTGAATGTTTTCCCATGAGATAGGATGAGGGCTTTTCTTTACCACACAAGCTTAGCTTTTCCCTGTGTCTTTTCTTGCCAAGGTAGAGTCAAATCTTGCATAGGAGTGGTGCAAAGCAGCTGTGGGAAGAACAGGGAACAGGACTGTCTTTCTGACAATGTTATAGAACTTTCCTTTTTTTTAATTGTGGTGAGCATACAACATAAAATTCACCATCTTAATCATTTTTGAGTGTACAGTTCTGTAGTGTTCAGTATATTCATGCTATTATGAAACAGATCTCCAGAACTTTTTCATCTTACAAATTTGAAATTCTGTATGCATTAAACAACAACTCTCCTTCCTCTCCCCAGCCCCTGGTAACTACCATTCTACTCTATATTTCTATGAATTTGACCACTTTAGATACCTCATGTAAGTGGAATCATATACTATTTGTCTTTTTGTCACTGGCTTATTTCACTTAGTATAATGTGCTCAAGGTTCATCCATGTTGTAGCATGTGTCAGTATTTCCTTCCCTTTTACGGCTACATAATATTCCATTGTATGTACATTACCACATTTTCTTTCTCCATTCATCGGTTGATGGATATTTGAGTTGCTTCTTCCTCTTGGTATTGTAAATAATGCTGCAGTGAACATGGTATACGAATATCCTTTTGAGATCCTGCTTTTAATTCTTCTGGTTATATACCCAGAAGTAGGATTGCTGGATCATGTGACAGTTCTATTTGTAAGTTTTTGAGGAACCTCTATACTGTTTTCCTTAGTAATTGTACCATTTTACATTCCCACCAACAGTACACAGGGCTCCAATTTCTCCACATTCTCACCAACACTTGTTATTTTCTGTTTTTTGAAAGCAGCCATCTTAATGGCTACACATAGGCAATCCAGTCACATTTTCTTCAATTGGCATATATTGAGTGCTCGCCCAGCATAGACTTTTTCATCAGAAGCCACCACACTCAAGAGTTTTGCTGCCCGATGCATGTAGATAGGAATACTCAAATAAATGTTTGAAGCCTAGATGAAATGAATGTGAAAGGAGTAAACTGAGAAAGAAAAATACCTTACTTATTGTTTTTGCCATCCAGTACAACAGGTACGAGATATATTTCACAGTATATGTTTTAATGAAAATGAAGTTAAACTCTAGCTTCAGCTGGCCCAATTACCCACTATGAATTAGAGTTCGATATTAGAGCCTTGATTGTTTCACCTGTAAAAATAGGTTTAAGTGACCAAAAATTAGTAGACATTATTATTGCTAAACAAACAACTCTTGAAAAACACATGCATATCACTAGCAGATTAAAGTGGCTATTAAAATGGCATCATAGACTTTCTATTACTAGTTCCTAATTAAATGTGAAAAATAATTTTAAAAGCTGGCAGAAATGTCAACAGCATCAAAGTAGGATAATTAAATGTAATAAAGCTTAAAAATTGATGGCCAAGGAAAGAAATAAGATTCCTGTAAGGAACAGACAGGAATAAAGATAGGCTCCCAACTCTGTCTTATCGCTACTCCCCAGAAGCCATACTGATGTATTAATGAAATCCTGCAAATTCACACTAATATCTCCAGATCTGTAAAGAAGCAAACCGAGTACATATCTATATCTTTATCTTCTGACTGAGAATCAATGGGAGCAACTGCTGGGGAGTAATTGATAAAGCAGGGAAAATAAATGAGATTAACTTTTTTTTTCTTTTTCTTTTTCTTTTTTTTTAGTTTCAAGTATATAGTACATTGTTTAGACATTTATATAGTTTATAAAACGAACCTCCTAATTACTCTTTCTCTCCTCTGGCTCTCCACCTAGCCATTACATTAACGCTAACTGCATTCCCTATGCCATGCTCCCCATGCTCATGACCATCTTATCAACTACTAATTTGTACATCTTTAATCCTTCACCCCATTCTCCTAGCTCCCCAACCCCCCTCCCCTCTGGCCGTCACCAGATTGTCCTCTATATTTGTGAGTCTATTTTGATTAGTTTGTTCTTTTTGTTCCGTAGATTCCACATGTAAGTGAAATCATATCATATGGTATTTATCTTTCTCTGTCTGACTTATTTCACTCAGCATAATAACCTCTAGGTCCATCCATGTCATTGCAAATGATAGGATTTCTTTTTTTTTTTTAATGCCTGAGTAATATTCCACTGTATATATGAAACATAACTTCTTTATCCAATCGTCCGTTGATGGGCATTTAGGTTGCTTCTATATCTTGGCTATTCTGAATAGAGCTGCAGTGAACATAGGGGCACATAGATTTTTATGAGTTATTGTTTTGCTTTTCTTTGGATAAATACCTAGAAGTACAATTGCTGGGTCAAAAAGTATATTCTTTTTTTTTTTTTTTTAACATTTTATTTTTTTACTTTTTTTCTCTTTCTCCCCTCTCCTCTTCTCCCTGGTAACCACTATCTATTTTTAATTTTTTGAGAATCCTCCAGACTGTTTTTCATAGTGACTGTACCAATTTGCAATCCCACCAACAGTGTATGAGGGTTCCCTTTTCTCCACAGTTTCACCAAGATTTGTCGTTCTTTGATTTATTGATGATAGCCATTCTGACAGGTGTGAGGTGATACCTTATTGTTGTTTTAATTTGCATTTCTTTGATGATTAGTGGCCTTGAGCATCTTTTCATATGTCTGTTGGCCATCTGTATTGCCTCTTTGGAGAAATATCTGTTCAGGTCTTCTGCCCATTTTTTAATTGGATTATTTGTTTTTTGTTGTTGTTGTATGAGTTTTTTATATATTTTTGGATATTAACCTCTTATCAGATGTATCATAAGCAAATATCTTCTCCCATTCAGTCAGTTATCATTTCCTTTTGTTGATTTCCTTTGCTAAAAACTTTTTAGTTTGATATAGTCCCATTTGTTTATCTTTTGTTTGTTTGTTTCCCTTGTTCGAGGAGATATGTCTGAAAATAAATTACTAGTAGTGATATCAGAGAGATTATGCCTATGTTTTCTTCTAGAAGTTTTATGGTTTTGAGTATTACATTTAAGTCTTTAATCCATTTTGAGTCTATTCTTGTAAACGATGTACGAAGGTGATCCAGTTTCTTTTTTTGCATGTATCTGTCCAATTTTCCCAGTGGAGTCTGACTTTTTAACAGAAACAAAAGATCTAAGTCTAAACAGTGAATAAGTGAAATAATACAAAGCTGGAGACTTACTCCTCCATAAGAATGGAATATACACCTAAATTATGTGGAACGAAACAACATATAACAGAATCTCCGGAAAGTGAAATATTCTAACAAAGACCTTACAGTACCTTAATTGTGTTCACTATATCCCTTCCATTCCATCCACTTACATCATTCCCTGAAGCCATAAAAAAGTACATAGAATACAAAATAACGGCATTCACGTGATAGTTGGTCTCAGATACGGAGGATGAGAAACAAGAACTTATCTGTATTATATCAAAACAAATAAAACAAGCACGAACAAGACCAAAAGAATCAGCCTGTCAGCTGTGCAAACATACAGCAAACAAAATGAAAGCAAGAAAAATGACATGCAAACGATAATCTACCTGAAAAAAAAACATAATGAATAGAAATAATTTATTTACAGCTATACAACTCTATAACTATAAAACAACTCATTAAAATGTGACTTTAATAAATAAAAGTTCAATGATGAGGTGATAATACAAAATGAAATTAAAGAGGATATTATAAAACTAAGAAAATAAATTGAAGACCAAATAACTTAATTACAGAATTAATAAATTTAAAAATAGCAAAGAACAGAATGGACACCACTGAAAATCAAATTATTGACATAAAGGAAAGGTTTGAGATAGTGATTTAGATGAAAAAAAATTATTTAAAATTACAGAGACTCTAGTAGAAATAAAAGGAAAAGATGATTCAATATAATTAACGTCTCTCAAATAAAGAACTGACCATGTAACCAAAAGATGCGTTCAAAGATATACAGACTTCTTGGTAAAGAAATTTCATTTAAGGATTTCAACATAAAGGTAGAAGGACTAAGTAAATATGATGACTTCTGAAACCCCACTAAAACAATAGTAAAAGGGTTTTAGAAAGATGTGAATTCAGAAAGCTAAAGAAGATGAAAAGGGGAAAACAGCAACAACTAAAGTTTGGAATCAGGAAAGCAGGACAGTTTAACACACCTGAGAGAACCAAGTGCTAAGCCCGCAGTGGGGAAAGCTGAGATGCAAACCAGTTCACACTACAAAACTCTTTTAAAAAGTCAAGATTCAACAGCACCAAGTATTTTAGAATCGTAGACTGTCACAGCTAGAAGATCATTAAGTCCAGTCTCCTATATTTCAGATAATGATACTGCAAGGCAGTATCTAGAAGTGAGGCTAAAAACGGGATTATGTGAAAGTCTGTCCATAAAGTAGTCACTCCCTATTTCTCCTCAATCCTTGCTGCTCACCTTAGGCAATCTCTAGTCTACTTTATGTCTATATATTTGCCTACTCTGGATATTTCATATAAATGTTTCATACACTATATGACTTTGGTGACTGGCTTCTTTCACTTAGCATAATGTTTCAAAGGTTCATCTATGTTGTTCTATGTTATGTCAATGTTTAGTTCCTTTTTATTGTTGAATAGTATTCTATTGTATATACCTAGTGATCCATTACTTATCAGTTGTTTTTGACACTTGATTTTAAATCATCTTTTTTTCACCAGAATTTTGAAAGGCCCCCAAAAGAGCGTAAAGCATACTTATTTCCTTAGATGCCTCCTCTACAAGTTAAAAAGACATGACCAACACTATAAAAGAGAAAAATAGACACCCATCATTTACTTGTTGGATTTAATTAGAAAAAAAAAATACATAAACATGTCAGGCTGCTGCTGCTGCTGCTGCTAGCAACTATCATTTTTCAAATTTTGTGTCAGGCATTGTGTTAAAGACTTTGTATAATCCTTACAAAAACTCTGTGAAGTAGATACTATTATATACCATGTTACAGATGAGAAAATTGAATGAAGATTTAGTTAGAAGTAAGAAATCTCAGTAAATATTTGTTGAACAAATGGGAAATCACCTAGTGACCAGCTATGATTGAGGGTCTGAAATCTAGGGCTTTGGCACTTTATGATGAATGTTGGGGTATAGAACAAGGATGCGCAGTTTTTCTGTAAAGGATTAATAGTAAATATTTTAGACTTTACAGACCATATGTTCTCTGTTGCATTTATTCAACTCTGCTGTTATAACACAAAAACATCCATAGATGTGTAATAAGTGAGTGTGGCTGTGTTCCAATAAAACTTTACAAAAACAGGCCGCAGGGCCATCCAACTGGTAGGCTGTAGTTTGCCAGCCCACCGAAATTCTTCCTTTTTTTTTTTTTTTTTAAACCCTCTCCATAAAACGTAGCTACTATGGGACCTTGTTAACACAGGTTGTTTCTTATAGCAGTCAGGATATAGCTGGCTGGATCTGGAATTCTTTCTGTGAAGAAAAAAGTAAGGGTTTGTTATGAATTTTTAAATTTTTTTCTAAATCCTTTTATCAAAAATCAAATTTTAAGAACTAAAGGGGGTTTCTTTGTATTTTAGAAAAGCTCACCAATAGATGGAATTAAATAATATCTCAATGTATTGAAAATATGATCTTATTTGTAGATATTTTAGAATCATAGACTGTCACAGCTAGAAGATCATTAAGTCCAGTCTCCTATATTTCAGATAATGATACTGCAAGGCAGAAGAAGAAGGGTTTGTTCCATATTAATTTATCTAATTAGGGACAGGACTGGACCTTTTGCGTTAAGTTCATGCTTTGTACTTTTCAGGAGCACATTGTTCAACTGGCAAATGTTTATCAAGTTTCCTGCTCTGGTCAAACCACTGTTTAGGTATTTAAGGAGATTATTAAGGCAGGAGACTATCTCAACGAGTTTATTAGCCTTGGTGGAGGACAAGCGTATGCATATAAAAGATTAACAAACAATAGCAAACAATATCGGATACAATTATGGCCAACAGTGTTCTAAGAATTCAGAGGAGGTATCAATCCCCAGGGGCTGAGGTGCTCAGGAAATGTAATAGAATAATTTGGACTTGAAGGATGGATTTGGATTCACATGGAAAGACGTGGGAAGCGGAGTCCTGTATGGGGAGAATGCTGCAAGCAAAAGTGGGGAGACAGGAGTGTTTGAGACTTGTTGCAGAACAGTTTGGCCCAAATAGAAGTTCCCTCTTGGGGAGAACTAGGGGAAAAGACTGGAAAATTAAGTCAGTACAAAAAAAGAGGGCCTTGAATACTGGGGAATTTTTAAAGAGGGAAGTGATGGCTCATGTTCAGAATTCTGGAAGGATAATCTGATAGCAGTATGCAAGATAGATTTAAAATATAAGACTTGAAAAGTATTGCAGTGTTGTATTGCTAGATTCACACACAAGACTTCAAAGGGTAAAGGGATCGTGTCCTTTGATATGCAGAAAGAAGAACTAATTGTGATTATCTATTATTATGTGAAACAAGGGACCTTACTCATTTATACATCCATCAAGTACTAATGTTCATGCTTTGCTCTATATTAGCATAGGCAGGCTTAGACATTAAGTTCTTAGAAGCTAGTCATTTATTTATATAGTTACAGCTAGAGGGTGGAGATTGTCTCCTGCTTTCTTTTTAACCTCCCTGGTTAGCTTATGGCTAGCTAGCTTATGGCTCCATATAGTGGACTATTAATAAATGCCTTAGTCCCAGTGGACCCTGCCCAAAAGAGCAAGGTTTGGACATGATGAGAGCAAAGAAGATGGACATAGCCAGAGGTAAGGTAAAAATACAGAGCAAAAGGAGGTGTATTTTCCCCTCAGAGCTATTGAGCTGGGGGCCTTGGGTAAGCACTGGGGCTATTAAGACCAAATCTTCTAACATTTCCTAAGACTCATTTTTGGTTGTTGGCAGGTTTTTTCCTCCATTCTTCTAACTTGCAATCTACACCCCAGTGGTTCAGGATCTTTGGAGTCTACGTAGTTGTAATAGGGCAGCTGGCTGGATAAATGAGCAGTAAAATGTTCTTCCCCCTCATTCCTATGACCCTCTGGGGCATTGTGCTCCTCCTGGCCTCAGTGAGATGGTGAGAAAAACTAATTAGATTCAGATTTTCAAGCACTTTTGAATATGAGAATATAATACTTCCTATATTTTTTTAAAAACTGTATTTCCAAAGGCGGGGGCTAATTCCTAAAGGGCAAACACAAAAGTTATCTTAGAAAAGGCCTTTGTGTATACATCTGGGAGAGTCAGAAAACTCTTGTTTTAAAGTTTTCTTACTTTTGTACTGATTGTTGGAGAAAGGGACAGTGATGAGGGAATATACATCCTGTCTGTACGTTCCTTCTGAGAGAGCATGAAGTGTTTGCCTGATTGTAAGAGAATGTTCTGTTTCTTTGGGCCTCAGGCATATTTGGTCCTGGAAAGTGAGATGGTGTAAGACGCTTGTTGGAGTGGGAGTCCTGGTACAGAGCTGTGCAGTCAGCAGGTAGTGCTGGTAACTTTACTCCAGATTCTTACTACCTCAGTGCATTCAGAGAAAGCACAACACCTCTCCCACATGTTAAATCGATTCATTACTGAATCGCATTGGAGACACATTATACATAGTAGGAAAGAATGCTGCTGGTAGAAAGAGCATGGTACTGGAAATTCAAGTCCAGAGAATTTAGAATTTAGTCTTGAGACAACCAGCTATATCACCTTGAGCAAATTACTTTGCTTCTCTAAGCCTTAGTTTTCCCAACTAAAATTGGTTTAGTTCTTTAAAGACCACCCCCCCACAGACACAGCTCTAAAATTCCTGTTGTATTTCTGAAAGACATGTGTTTTTAATAATTCATAAGTAAAAGATATTTGTGCCAAGTATTTAATAAGAAAATCATGTAGCTTTTCTCCAGTGTTATGTTGTTTTCTTTTGAATACTTGCCAAGGTTTTTTACCGGAAGGGTAATGAAAATATTAAAACAAGCTTCTAAAAGTTATCTTTAAAATGGAATAAAATGTTCACATGTTAATCTTGGAAAGTTTAGACATTTACCTTTGGCAAGATAAGGACTTAAACCTTGAAGATCACAGCTAGATCTGTCTTTTGGGGATCACAGATGATGGGAAATGGGTTTACATTCTTATTTTCCCAGTGATATGGAAAGTCTTGAAATACTCTTTATCCAAATTAGTATCCTTACTGCTGCAAACCAGCCATTAATAAGGTACTTCTCTAATTTTGCAGTTTTTACTGAGAGGGAGTACAGAGAGATGTGTGGAAGTCAAGGTCAAGAACCTTTCCCAATGTATCTTGTCCAGCATAGGCAATGAGACTTTTATTCTTACTCTTAACTCTCACTTCTATAAAGACATATAGAGGCTCTTTGTAAAAGAACTTCCATGTCAGCATCCTTAAGCCGATTCCTGATCATTTAAGGGCTTCTGCAGTACTCAGCTTTCCCTATAGCTGGTTTAGATTTCAGCTTTCTTAGATATACTAAATCTGTTACCACTATCCTTTCTAGCTTTAAAAATTTTGTTACTGTCCTCTCTTTTCCTAATATTAGTGCTTCAGAGTTATGCCTTTTAAGAAACAATAACAAAACCCTTTACTGTCACTTTAATGAGCATTCAAAAGGAATAAGGGTTAATGCCTGTGTTTAATCTGCCATTTTACCTAGAATCCTGTTTCCTAGATATAATGAGTTCAGTTTCATTATATCTTTCAGCCCCTGACCACCCTTTTCTCCCTCCTCTTTCTCTCCTTCATTTTTTCTTCATCCAGTCTAGACCCTATGGCACATTACCTCAGGCATTTCCTTCCATATCCTCACTCATTTTCCTTTTGCTGTATCTGCCCTCAGAACCTTCAACTTTGCATTACTCTGACATCTACTTTGTCTACTTCTACATCTGTTCTATTAAAGTCTTCAGGAGAAATATTATGCAGTGTTGTAAATTGGCATCACTATAAGTTCATGGCTCCAATCTTAGCTGATCCCTCAGACCACCCTGCAATTTTACACCTGCCCTGGGACCACCTTTCCATTTCTCTCAGCAGCTGTTCTCAAACATCACCACTTTCCTGTTTCAGAAAATGAACCTGCCTCCTCCTCCTGCAAGAAACTCCTAGCTAACAGATATTGATTTCCCTGGCATACTACCCCATACTCATGATTTTATCTTTACCCAGACCCACTTTCATTTCCTTTTCTCTAGCCCTACAGAAAGAAGATTCCATCCTCCTATTTAGGACCAGTTCCTTCACTTATATCTTTTACCCCATTTTCCTTTGCCTCCCCTGGAAATTTGCTCCATCAGTTTTTCCAACACTGTCCCGAATTTTCTGCTTTGCTTGCTACTACTTCTTTCTCCTACACCTGTAAACACATTGCTTTAGGATAAAGCACAAATTCCTAAGGCCCTCAGTCATCTAACCATGCTTACCCCTCCAGCCTTATATGTTACCATTTCACCAGTACAACCCCATACTCATCACTCTGCCATATAGCTATGGAGAGTTGCTTATAGTTCTCTGACTTCTACATTCTTTTTTACACCTCTGTACTTTTATTTTCACCATTCCTAGTACTCCTTCAACTAAAGTTACCCTTCTCTCCCTGGCTAAATGCCTATTCTTCTTTCAAGACTCAGCTCATATAGCACTTCTCTGTGAAACTTTTTTGGACTCTCTTCGCACTAGGCAGAATTGACCCTTCTTCCTTTGTGCTCTCTTGTATACTGTAGAGATTTCTAGATAACATCTATAACCCTTTATTGCTCTGGATTATGAGTTATGCGAGGATAGCGATTGTGTTTTATTTGTCTTTGTAACCCTAGGATTTAATGCATGACCTAACATATATAGTAGGAGCCCAATAAGTTTGTTGGAAGAAGACATTAATGGAGCCAGAGTGTCACCTTCTGTTTGAATATACCTTGGCATGGAGTTTTTATGGGCAGAGCCAAGTGAGACCTTTTAATCTTGTATATTGGAGAACGAGCTGAAACAGCATCATTCCTACCACATTCTTTTGGTTAAAGCAATGTCAAGGCCAGCCCAGATTCATGAGGTGGGAAAATAAGCTCTACCTTTTGGTAGGAGGAGCTGCAAAGTCACTTTACAGAGGGATGTGGGTACAGGGAGGGGAATAATCATGGCCATTTTTGAAAATTATTTAACACAGTCCTAACTACCGAAGAGTTTTAAGCAGGTGAATGACATGATCAGATTTGCCTTTTGAAAAGATGTCTCTGATTATAATGTGGAGAATGGGCTAGAGTTGGGTAAGAGAAGAGGTAGAGAGACCAGGTAAGGGAGAGTATTGTAGTAATCCAGGTGAGAAATAATTGTAACTTGGACTAGGGTATTAAAAGTGGGAATGGAGAAAAGTGGATAAATTACAGAAGGATTTAGTAGGTAAAATCTGAGGACTTGGTATATGATTGAACCTTAGGATGAGATGTAGAAAGGTGTCAGAATGACTCAGATTTCTGGTTTGAGCAACAGGATAGATAATAAGATAGGGAACACTGTCTGTGAAGGTGAGATCCAAAGTTCAGTGTGGGATATGCTGAATTTCAGGTGCTTTTAAGACATCTAGGTAAAGATGTCAGTAGGAAGTTTCCTATATGTAATTGGAGCTGAGAGGGAGGCTAGGACTATGCCTAAGATAAAAATTTGTAATCATTGACATATAGATAGTGACTGAAGACGTGAACATGGTTGAAGTCACTTAGAGAACATAGAATGAGAAGAAAAGAGGGTTAGGAACAGGCTGAGCCAGCTAGAAGATGATGAGCTTCCAAAGGAAACTTAAAGCAGAGAGAGAGAAAAGGAAAACCAAGAGAACATAATGTCGCAGAAGCCGGAAGGAGGAAGTAGCAGTAGTGTTGAATGTGGTTGCACAGTTAGGTAAGATGATAATTTAAAAATGTTCACTGTATTTTGCCAAAATGGAAGTCATTAGTGACCTTTTTAAAGTGGCTAGAGTGGAAGATGATGAATGCTGATAGCAAGTTGGAGCATTCTTTTGAGAACTTTCGCTGTGAAGGATAGGAGAGAGATAGGACTAGAGGAGGAAAAGGATTTTTTAATTTGAGAGAAACTGAGAACCTTTTAAGGTTACATGAGCCATATTTCACGTTAGGCAGTCCCTCAGGGTATAACATGTCTCTCTAATGCTACTGTGGGAGTTATTTTGGGAGGGGATCCTCACCCAGCTGGATAATAGCTGCTACTCTGGCTGTAGGAGGCCTCACTGTCAGAGTGGGGCTAACCGTCTCGTTCAGTAGTTTGTCCCATTTCTACCCCTGTCTTCTCACTCCCTACTGTGCGCCTAAGCTTGCCAGCTCTCCTAGACCTATCAGGAATATCCTGAAGTATACCCAGACTCATCAGGACCCTGCTAAAGTCTCCTAATATGTGTTTCTGATGGGTCTATACCTCTTATTGAAATATATACTCTTTTAGGATATTCAGTAGGTATTGTTTAGTGCCTGCCACATAAGGCAGTACTGTGGACACTATGCTTATGTGACGATCAAGTCTCAAATCCTCCTTCCTTGAAAGAGGTGATAGATATACACAATGTAGAATAGAACATGAGTACTGTAAGAGGTTTTCTGAAGAAATTCTGTAAGTATTTA
>NW_024340701.1:1416750-1493246 GCF_902729225.1 Pteropus medius | reverse complement strand
GTCTGAAATCCCTTGAGATAGTGGGGTGGGGGGCAGGGAGATTACAGATCTTGTTATTAGGTGAAAGGACTCAGACTTTTTTTTAGAGTCACTGTTGTTAAGTATCTCACCTTTCATGGACATGCTTCCTTTTTTCTGGGCTGCCTTTCTGAATTGCTTTTTTACTCCTGAGCTCTGTAGTCCTGCAGATGTTTTGTTTTGTACAATGTTGGTGATACACATAGCTCTATGTTCAGTTTTCTTTGAAATTAAGCATAGCTGAGAAAAATCTTAAGTCTGCAGTCTCGTATAATCCTGAAGACCAGTGTCTGTGTGGTAGTCTTTCCTACAGTTTCCCTAGAGATATCAAAGCTTTGTCCCTGACACAGTACTTCAAGTTGTTACTATTAGGAGAAATTTTGGGTAAATAAATATTGAAACACAGGTACGGCTTTGTACCTGAACTCCCTGACGTTTAAAAATAATTTGCCCAAAGCAGGCAGTTGCTTCTTTGGGAACATTTCTTAATATCTGCTTTCCTGCTCTCCAAGAATACGTGAGGAAACCCGGAAGCAGGATCATAAAGAGTTCCTCAGGCTTGTCTTAGGTCAATGCTCAGAACCCCATTCCTTAGCAAATTCCTTTTTGAATGATACTAGTGGTTAATAAACTAACTAGAATATTCAGCAAGGGAGCAAGTACAAAAACAGAGCTTTTGATCCCAACCAAACATTCTATCTTCTTTGCTCTGAATTTAGATGTGAGACTGTTTAGATCAGGGCCTCATCTACATAGAAATCCTAAAGTTTTATGTGGAAAAAAGAAAGAAGTTGCTTGAGAGACCTTATGAAGTAAGTTTTAGCCACACATTTGTAGGTTTTAATCCCAATACCACTATTATATACCTTCGTGTCCTAGAAAAGTTACTTAACCTGAGCCTGAACAATGAAGACAGATGTGCTCAGTGTGGCAGGACATATGCTAAAATGAACACAGATGTTATAAAAATCAGTATATGTGAAAGCACATTGCATAATGCCTAGCACATCAGAACTATTCAACAAATGTTGGTTCCCATCCTTCCTTCTCATAAGTAACTATAATCAATTAAAGTGTTGGGTTAAGGTGCACACATAGTGATATACTAAGAACAGATAAGTGTTTAGAGCATAGGAGAGCCCTGGACTAATCAGTGTGGTATAGTCTGAGCCACAGAGATGTGCTACATCCTAACTGACTCAGGTGGAAATAGAAAATCTGAGTAGACCTATAACAAATAATTAAATCAAATTAGTAATTGAAACTCATTCAGCAAAGAAAAGCCAAGGTCCAGATGGTATCTTTAGTTAATTCTATCAAACATTTAAAGAATAATACCAATTCTTCACAAAGTCTTCCAGAAACTGAAAGAGGAGGAAACACTTCCCAACTTATTCTATGAGACCAATATAACTGATACCAAAGCTAGACCAAGAAAACACAAGACCAATAATCCTTCATGAATATAAGTAAAAAAAACACTCAAAAAAATATTAGCAAATTGAATCCAGCAACATATACACCATGAGTGAGATTTATCCCAGGGATGCAAGGCTGGTTTAACATCTGAAAATCAATTAATGCAATATATTAATAGATAAAAAGATAAAAGCCACATGATTATCTCAATAGACAAAAAAAAAAAAAAAAAGACAAATCTAGCACTCATGTTAAAACTGCCAACAAATTAGGAATAGAAGGGAAACTCCTCAGCCTGATAAAAGGCATCTACAAAAAACTTAAAAGATAACATTATATGTAATAGTAAAAGACTGAAGGTTTTCCCCAAAGATGGGAACAAGGCAAGGATGTCTTCTTTGGCTGCTTCTATTCAACATTGTAGTAGAGGTTATAGCCAGTTCATTCAGGAAAGAAAAAGAAATAAAAGGCATCCAGATTGAAAAGTAAGAAATAAAACTTTCTTTATCCATAGACAGCATGATCCTGTATGCCTGCATGTAGAAAATCCCAAAGAATGCACGGAACTTCTAGACTTAATAAGAGTTCAGCAAGGTTACAGGATATTAGATAAATATACTGACAAAGAACACTCTAAAAAAGAAATGATAAGAAAATAATTGCATTTATAATAACATCAAAAAGAATAAAATACTTAGGAGTAAATTTAATAGGAGACTTATATACTAAACTATAAACATTGCTGAGAGAGATTAAATAAAAATTTAAATATATGAAGACACATTCCATGTTTCTGGATTGGAAGACTCAATATTGTTAAGGTGACAGTTCTCCCCACACTGATCTGTAGATTTAATACAAACCCTATCAGAATTTTAGTGGAGTTTTTGTAGAAATTGACAAGTTATCTTATAAGTTATATGAAAATACAAAGGATCAGAATAACCAAAACAATTATGAAAAAGAACAAAAAGTTGAAGAACTTACACTTCCCAGATTCAGAACTTACTATAAAGCTACAATAATTGAGACAGTATGGTACTGGCATGAGGATAAACATAGATTGGTGGAACAGAATTGAGAGCCCAAAAATAAACCCTTACCTTTATGATCAGTTGAGTTTCAGCAGGGATGTCAAGGCAATTCAATGAGCAAAGGATAGTCTTTTACACTGATGGTGCTGGAACAATTAGATATTCACATGCAAAAAGACTAATTTAGACCCTTACCTTATCCCATACATAAAAATGAAAATGGATTTTAGACCTAATGTAAGAACTAAAACTACAAAAATTTTAGAAGAAAACAGCAGAAAACCTTCATGAACTTGGGTTAAGCAAAGAATTCTTAAATACAACAGTAAAAACATACTCTATAAAAGAAAAAATTTATCAATTTTTTCAATTGATTATCAATCAATCAGAATTAAAATCTTCAAACCTCAAAAGATACCATTAAGAAAATGGTGACAAAAATAAAAAGATAAGAACTCTGACAACTTAAAGATGACAAACAACCCAATTTCAAAATGGGCCAAAGAGTTAAATAGGCATTTCACCAAAGAAGATAAACAAATGGCTAACGAGTACATGAAAAGATTCTCAACATCATTAGTCACTAAGTAAATGCAAATTTAAACCACAGCGAGATGCCACTTTATATCCACTAGAATGGCTATAATCAAAAAAACAAAAACCAGAAAAGGCAAACTTATAGAGAAAGGAGGCAGATTAGTGATTGCCTGAAATCAAAGATCAGAAGGGGGATTGACTGGTTGCAAATCATGTAAGATTTTATTCTATAACTGGATTGTGGTGATGATTTTAAAAGCTCTGTAAATTTTCTAAAAACCATTCAATTATACACCTAATACAGGTGACTTTTATGTTATACAAATTATACAAAGACACTCCTACAAAACAATCAGCCAAATAGAGTGTTCTATAAGACAGGCGACCCCTTCTAATAATAATGGCTTGGAAGAGGAATAAGGAAGAGAAACTTTTATAGAATTATTTTTAATGAAGTAACCAAATGCAGTGTGAGAGTTTGACTCACCCCTAATTCAGACTAACTGTAAAAAGACAGACAAATCTGAATATGGATTGGATATAAGATGACATTATGAAATTGTTGATAATTTTATTAGGTGTGGTAATAACATAGTGATTATATTAAAGTCCTTATCAGTTAGAAATGCATATCACACATACTGAAGTATTTACAAGTAAAATGACTTTATGTCTGGAATTTGCTTTAAAATACTATGTTAGTTTGCTAGGGCTGCCATAACAAAATACCACAAACTGCCAATAGAAATGTATTGTCTTATAGTTCTGAAGGCTAGAAGTCCAAAATCAGGGTGTTGGCAGGGTTGGTTTCTTCTGAGGGTTTTTAGAGAGACTTCGTTCCATGCCTCTCTCCTAGCTTTTGGTAACCTCAGGCATCCTTGGCTTGTAGATGGCATTCTACCTGTGTCTTCCCGTTATGTATGTCTATCTCTGTGTTCAAATTTCCCCTTCTATGAGGACACCAGTCACATTGGATGAGAGTCTCCCCAATGACCTCTTTTGACTTGATCTTCTGCAAAGACCCTATTTCCAGATAAGGTAACATTCACAGGTACTGGGGGTTAGGACTTCAAGGTCTTTGGAGGGGAGGGGGTCAATTCAACCCATAATGAATACTACAGCAAAAAAAAAAAAACTTTAAGGTTGGAAAATGTTGATGGTTGTTGAAGCTACCTGATGGTGCATGAGAATTTATTATGTTTTTCTCTGATTTTGTGTGATTGATGTTTTTCCTTAATAAAAAATTTTGAGAAATGTGTGTGTGAAAGCAGAGATTTAAATTGATATTCGTATACTCATGTTCATTGCAGCATTATTCACAATAGCCAAAATTAGGAAGCAACCCAAGTGTCTGTAGACAGAAGAATGGATAAACAAAATGCGGTACAGTACCCTCCTGCTGCCTTATCCACAGTTTCACTTTCTGTAGTTTCGGTTATCCACGGTCAGCCGCGGTGGGAAAATATTAAATGGAAAATTCCAGAAATAAACAGTTAATAAGTTTAAATTGCATGCCATTCTGATGAAATCTGCACCGTTCCACTCCATCCTGCCCAGAAGGTAAATCATCCCTTTGTCCAGCACACCCACATTGTGTACGCTACCCGTCTCGGTGCCAGCCGGACTGTGACAGTATTGCATGGCCTATGTTCAAGTAACCCTTATTTTACTTAATAATGGTCCCAAAGCACAAGAATAGTGATGCTAGAAATTCAGATAAGCCAAAGAAAAGCCGTAAAGTGCTTCCTTTAAGTGAAAAAGTGAAAGTTCTCAATAAGGAAAGAAAAACAATTGTATGCTGAGGTTGCTAAGATCTACAGTAACAATGAATCTTCTGTCTGTGAAATTGTGAGGAAGGAAAAGAAAGTTATGCTAGTTTGATGAAACAGACCACATTCACATAACTTTTTTAAAAATTTATTTATTTTAATTAGTTTCAAGTATACAGTACATTGGTTAGACATTTATATAGTTTATAAAACGATCCCCCTCATTGCTCCTTCTCTCCTCTGGTTTGCTACCTAGCCAGTACATTAATGCTAACTGCATTCCCTGTGCCGTGCTCCCCATCCCCGTGACCATCCATCAGCTACTAACTTGTACTTCTTTAACCCTTCACCCTATTCTCCCAGCTCCCCAACCCCCCTCCCCTCTGTCTGTCACCAAATTGTCCACTACATTTTTCATATAACTTATTACAGTATATTATTATAATTTTTTTAGTAGTTGTTAATCTCTTACTGTGCCTAATTTATAAGTTAAACTTTATCATAGGTATGTATCTAGAGGGGGAAAAGTATATATAGGGTTCTATGCTATCTCCAATTTCAAGCATCCACCAGGAGTCTTGGAATGTATCCCCTGCAGATGAGGGAGGACTCCTGTTGTCAGGTTCATAAATACGTAAAGTAGAATGGTGGTTGCAAGGGGCTGGGGGGAAGAAGATGAATGGGAATTACTGTTTAATGGGTACAGAATTTCACTTGGAGAAGATGAAAAAGTTCTGGAGGTGGATGTTGGTTGTGATTGCACTGAAGTGTAATTGTACTTAATGCCACAGTACTGTACACTTGAAAATGGTTAAAATATGTATATTATGTTATGTATATTTTACCATAATAAAAATAAGAAAAAGATTTGAGGAGGAAATTCTCTTTGAAGAGCTTTGAGAGGAAATTGCGTCTCTTAATAGACTATGAGCTACATTGTGGCAGAGACCAGATCAGTTTTGTTCATATCTTTATCTTGCACAATGCCTGTTGTCATCACTAGGCTGTTAGTAAATGTTGTAGAATGAATGTTTGCAGTGGTAAATTCCTAAGTGTGTTGACTTTCAGAAATCATTTTTCAGAAGGAATTTTCTCATCCTCATTAGATTGCATTATCTGCATTTGGAAAAGAACAAAGTGGATAAAATCATGAGTACATAATTTATACTGTCTTTTCCAGTCATATTCTAGGAGACATCTGTTTTAGTACATTTTTAAATGAGTAGAAAAGGAAGGATTCTTGGAGGAGTAGACTCACACTGATCCTGGGAAAGAATACCTAGGATATGGGAGGCAGGATAAGAGTAGACAAAAGACCTGGAGGCCAAAATAAGAGGGGCAGAACAAAGTGAGAAATGTGATAGACAGTTGCCTCTCTAGAGCTAAGTGGGGCTCAGTGAGGCCAACACTCTGTACCTACCTCACTTCACCTGTAGTCAGACTGCAAGGGTCTTAGAAGTTGAAGGAACTTTGTCAGTGAAATAGATATTTAAGAAAGCAGGTGTATAAAAGAATTTGGAAAGAACTTTGGATACGGTGAAATTGATTATAGAAATATTGGACTTTGAGGGAAAGGAAGCTGTGGGGCTATTGCCTGACAGGTAAATATCATGCCACCTGAGAAGTCTGCCCCGGCTGAGCTTAGAATGAAGTCTTCACTTGGGGAATGCAGTATGCAGACATGGGTGCTCACGTGCCATTGGTTGTGAGGACTGTCAAAGCCAGAACTCCATCTGGCAACTGAGGGCAGGTGTAGACAGGTCTGTTATGTATACAGACTAAGGACTTTAGTGAAGATGCTTTAAAAACCATTGATCTTTGTGGTTAAATGGTAAATGCTTATCCTTGGATCTTTCTTTTCCAGTATTTGTTTCATACATACATTCCTTGTTTATTCTAAAATATTATAAATAAGAGTTGTTAATAATTATTATAATTTTGTCACCTATTGGTTTTGTTACTTGCTTCAAAAATTGAGATCCTTGTTTTTAAGATCATAAAAACAACCTTTATTTCCCTAAAAATATTAAACAGTACAAATTCAAATTCTAAAATCTACACCTTACTCTTTTAAAAATAAGCCTGAAAAAATAACCCAAAGATATTCTTTATGTTCCTGATGGCTTACATTGTCCTAGGTTTCCTAGTCTTTTGTATCTTTGTCCATTTTGTTTTCGCTTTTCTAAGATCTTTCTCTTTCTTCTTCACTCTTTTTCTTTTTTCTTTTTAAAATAGGCCATTTTAAAAATTCTTTTTATGTTAAATGAAGAGAAGAAAAACCTGCGGGAACTTTACAATGATCTTATAGACTTTGAAGATTAAATTTTTTATACTATTTCTCTGAACTTTTTATTTTATCATTGAAAGGAATCCCACAAATTTTTCATGTTATTTTATTTTTTATTGTAATGGAATTTTTCTATGGTCAGAAAATTATGTTTTACATTATTTTTAAAATATAAAATTACAACTGTTTCTAATTGTCTTATTCTCTCCATTTTTTGATTTCTTACTTTGTTATACAAATCCAAAGCATCTCTGGCTCAGAATAATCAGCCAGCTACCCATATTTTACTGGTGCCTCTTTTAGGTTTTTTGGTTTTGTCCATTTATTTTGTTCGATTTTAAAATATCGATCTTTATTTCTCCTAGCAATCAAAAACAATAAATTGAAATAAGGAAACCATCTTTTTGGTAACTTAAATGCCATTAGCTTCCCGGTCCCAAGATTTACATTCACTATAAATTCAATCTGAAAGGAAAAATAAATCTCTGAATTGCCCAGCTCTGCTTCTTCATTGTATTGCAAATTTGTAGCTAAATCTCTAGTCTTGAGTATTCCAGCCAAATTTTTGGAACATTTTTTTTTAATGGAAGAATTTTTTTTTGTTTTACCTACTTTATGAGATGAGAGTAAAAGGTTGAAAAATTATAAACTATAAAATGCTATATGAATGTCATATATTCTAGGGATTGATAACAGTTTAGAAAGTAGTCATACTTTTAAGTTTTTACTTTGCTGGCCATATAAGTTGATTTCTGCTATAAAAATAAGAGTAATTAATATATCTACTTCATGAGGTAGCTGTGAGGATTAAATAAATAAAGGTAGAGTGTGTTGAATGATTCAAAAAATTTGTAAACGAAGGTACAAAACAAGAGAATGTAATTTTCTGAATTGGTTAGATCAAGGGAGAGAATTATCAGGGTGGGAACTTCAGATGAAACCCTGGTATCACAAGGTAACCACATTCACATGTGTAAAATTCTATTTTCTGAGGAACTTCTTAGAACTCAGGGATCTCAGAAAGTGAGGATTTGGAAGTACCTTCTACTTTCTTCTTGTCCCTCACTGATTGACTTGCGTGTTGGGTGTGTTATGGTGTGGGATACTGAGTCTGGCTCCTCTGTTGCTCTCTTGGAAGCATTTATTTTGTTTCCCCTTCTCCCAAAAGAGTGGAAACCCAGGGTGGTGCGCCTTGTTTGATAAATTACTTCTAGGGTCTCTGGATCCTGTGAGAATAATATTTCTTAAAACTATAAGCCAATCAAAGCAAAGTAACACAGAATAGAAGAAAAATGACAACCAGGACGCTATGATTGGAATCTTCATTTTTCTACCCTACTTCTTCTTCCTTAGCTGTTTTTATTAAATAAAATGACCTTGGACATTATAAACACAGCATTTCTTAAGACTGAAACCAAAATGGCAAACTAAAATAGACAGCAACTAGGCAGATGCCCTAATTTGACCTAATTTATTCATTTGTTTGTTTATATATTAAACATTTACTCTGTTTGGGGTTCGATGCTAAGTGCTCAGGCTATAAAGGTAAATCTCGGCCTTTGGGGAACTTTTAGTCTAGTAGGAGAGAGACGAGTATATAGGCTATTACCTTACTGTATGTTATCTGATTGAGGTGGGCGTAATTATTGTGGGAGCACAAACTTGAGTGAATGTTTCCTAGAGAAAGTATAAATGGGGATAGTCCTGATGAATAAGTAAGAGCGGGGAGTTAGGGAGTATTCAGAGAATTTTACTTCATCTTCTGTGAAAATGGAGTAATACTGCCAAATCTTAGGGGAAAGCATGGCTAAAGAATGTCCTACAGGAAGCAGGAAAATGTTAGTACGGGGCTTGTCAGTGATTTGATGGCTCATTGATTTTAGTTTAATGTCTTTAGAAGCCTTAAAGCTTCATAAAGTGTGAGATAGGGTTTCTATAAAGCGAAGACCTTTTCTGTAGTAGCATCAGAGCTAGAATTCACCATCTTCATCTTCTCAGAGTGGGGTGTAAGCAGCATGGCTCTGGCCCTTATAAACTTTCTAATGCCTACCTACTACCTAATAATAGGACAGAACCCATGTTACCTGATTGTGAGCCCTTTCTCTCTTTTCTTTTTGCAGGCACCCTAGAATACGTTTCCATACAGGCCTTGTGGATGCCCATCTCTACTGCATGAAGAAATATGTTGTGGACTTCCTAATGGAAAATGAGTAAGAGAGAGGGAGGTAGAGTCAAACCCACAGTGCTTAAGCTACCATGTGACTTAGTTAACAGTTTTAAACCTTGGTAATGTTAGATAACCAGTTTATATAAATAACAATTGATTTTCACCTTTGTTTTAGAAATGAAATCATATTATCAGCATAGTGTTATTTTGTCTGTACCACAGAGTCCCCTGCTTCTATTTTTGGGGTCTGTGTTATAATAAACCAGAAAAATATTTTCATAAAACTAATAATAATCTATGATATCTCTGCACAGTACCAGACTTTCCTTACCTTCTTCTGCAAGGGTGAGCTCCCCAGCTCGAGTGCTATTTTGTCTCCAAGCAGATGTCCTTCCTTTAGATAATTATCCTATAGTTGGGTCGTCTTAGCAAAGGGCCAGACTAACCCAAGAGGAAGGAAAAAAAGAAAATCAAGTTTCCTTCCAATTTTGGTAAAGAAGCCCATCTCACTGAGTGAACTTTAGTGAATGCAGAGAAACAATTTGGTACTTTTCTGATCTTGCTTTGAGAACAGAAGTGTGGGTTTAAATATTTCACAGAGACTGTGTCTGGCAGGTCACAGGACCTGGGGTTCCAGAGCAAAAACCTCCTTGTGTAATTGATCTCAGGGATTTTTGATAGGAAATGCTAATAGAGTCCTTAGAGGAATAGGTGGGAAAAGATTCAATAATAGCATGGCCAAGAAAAGGAGCAGCTAGCTTCCTTGATGGCTGTTGATTAAGTTTCTCCCTTGAATCACACTAGTGGACTGGACAGCAGGCTGGCACCACAGCAGCAAGTTCCCTCAGACCAGCTGGGGAAGGGAGTCGGAGAACCTGAATTTAAATGCCAACATGCCCTCAGCTGATGGACTTGGATATATAGAGGAACATTAAAGGAAAAGGGAATTGTTCCTCCTTACTCAGTGTGATATTTCTTGCAGCATCCTAACCCTTATCCCGCACAACAATGCTAATTCCCTACAAGAAGGCCCATGTAGAGCCAATGGTAAAACACATCATTTGTTCCTCTGGAAAGCTTTCCAAGGGATTGTGGTTTCCCTATTTTCCCTCCCAGGACACTGTCCCCCTCCTCTTTTCTGACTTAATTATCCTGTTTTTTCATTTCATCAACAAATGTTTATTAAGAATCTGTTATCAGGCAGGCATTATTCTAGAACAACTGCAAGATCAATGGTGAATAAGCAGACATGGGTCCTGCACTGACGGAACTTAAGGCTAAGCTCCACAGTGGATTATAGAGACTTTGTATTTTAATAAATAGCAAGGAAACTTACTGCCGGGATTAGAGAGTGATCCAAGACTTGCTTTCCAGTTACCAGTCTGGACTATTTGTATTCCAAAAATGAAGTTAACTCTAAGCCATGAAAGGATTTATTTTTTATCCCCAAATGAATATGAAACCCTATCACATAGGCTCTGCCCTTGACGTGCTGAGAGGAAATGTAATAGTAGAGATCATGATTCTTTTTTTTAACTTTTTATTATGGAAAATTTCACACAAATACAAAAGTAGAGAAAATAATGTAATGAACTCCCATGGATCCATCACACAGCTTCAACACTTATCAATCCATGGCCAATCTTGTTTTATATGTGCCACTATCCATCTCCCTACTGTCACACCAGATTATTTTAAAGCAAATCATTATGATATAATTTCATCTGTAATTATTTCAGTTCTAATTGTCTGTAAATATTTCAATATGTATCTCTAAAACATAAGCAGTGTTTTTATCTTTTAAACAAATACCTCAATACTGTTATAACTCTAAAAAACAACAACAACAACAAACTGACAATGCTTCCTTAATACTACCAAATGAGATTGTGGCTTTTTGTGTCTTGATACCATGACACCAGCATCCTGACTGCTGTAGCTCCTTTGTAGCTCATTTGGCCACCACCAGTTAGCTATTCCCACACCTGGCAAGTGTAGTGCAGTGGTATGTCCCTTGAGGACAAGCCTGAATTTGGTGATTCTGTGGCTTCTGGCCAGAAGCTCTGCCAAACGAGACTTTCTCAGAGCCTACTGCAATAGAGAGATACAGCACCTCTGTTCCAACTACTTTCCCATCTCAAGATCTCTTAAAGAGACCCTCATCTCTTCCCGCATCTGTCCTTCACTTCTCAGAGCAGTTAGGGTTAAAGGCATTATACTAAAAATTGGTAAATTTCAATAATATTAGAAAAAAATATAAAGACATAGCAAGATAAATTAGAATGATACTTGAGGGAGACTTTTTATTCCTGGCTGTAATAGTAGAGGTCTTGTCCTAAAGTTGTGGGAGATGGGTTTGAATAGGTTGTCGGAAGCAGCATATAAGAGACCTGAAAGCTGATCAGGGAGTTATAGATCTTTAAACAGAATAGTCCCATGTGGAATGAACAATGATGCCACCTGGCAGAGAATCATAGACAGTTCTAGGTGGGAAAGACACTCCTTCAAGGTAAGTAGAAGTCATTTATAGTTATCTGGTTATAAAATAATGACTCCTTTAGGGATGGAAAGGAAAAAATGAAACGAGAGACACAACTTCAGGAATGGACTGCTTTAGCAATCCTTTGTTATCTTTCACCTATGGAAGTTAACATATTCTGCCCCGTATCTTTTTTAGTCATTTACATATTAATTCTTCCACTCAAATTCTTTGAGATTAAATACCTAACTGGATTAGTAAGGCATTCAGGATAAGCTTGGTAAGTGGGAGGAAAGGAGATACTGTGATGGTTAAATAGCAGAAGTAATTTGGTACATCAGCAGTGAAAAAAGATGAGAATTTCTGCAATTGACTAAGTAGAAAAGCTGTAGGAAGAGCTGTGAAGAGAAAAAATCTGCGCTCCCCATAACAAAAGAAGTTTAGTAAATGAGCTGTGTGGCCTTGGATAGGTGTCTACCTTTCTGTTTGTCATCTGAAAATTAGGAATAATAATACCTGAGCCATAATTGGTATTAGTTGTTGGTAAAGATAGTTGTGAAAAACACTTGTAAAGAGCTTAGAGCAGTAGTTGGTGCAAAGTTAAGAATTCAGATTAACTTTTAACTGATCACCTACTATGTGTCAGGTACTGTGTTGCTAGGTGGTTACTATAAAAAGAATTTCTTCAAGTTGCTCATATTTTAGGGAAAGAGGGACAGGTCAAATAAATTGTTACAATGAAATGTGATAAATCATATTAGAGTATATAGTAGAATGGAAGCACAAGGGAATTTGGGGAGGGTGGTTGAAATACTCTTTATATTGATTTTGGGTAGTGATTATAGTAGTACACATTTGACAAAACTCATCTAACTGTTTAAAATATTTTTTTATTATACGTAAATTACATTTCTTAAAATTGATTTTAAAAGTTTTTAAAAATGAGTTGGATTTACTACACTTTTTTGAAAAACACAAAGGAATAGATATTTAATAAATACTCAAATATAATTGCTGTGTTGGAGGCCGAATACAAAGTCTTACATGTCATTGTCTTCTGTAACCTTGAGAAAATTATACTATGAGACAAGAAGAAAAAAATGGGTCAGAGATCCCCAGTCCTAATAAACGAAGAAAAGGCATTTTAGGCAGCACGATAGTGTCTGATAGTATATAAAGCTCTGCTTTAGAAAGACACTCTAACAGCAGTAGGTAGGAGAAAGGGATTAAAGGGTTCGGGGGCTGAGCTAACATCAGTGGTTCAGATTAACTTTAGTGGCAAAACCCATTACTAAAACTGGGCAGAATTCAGTAACCTAATGTATTTACTTACTGTTTCAATCTTGATTTTTAACTAACATTCAGATCATCTATTAACTTGCTAGTCTGCCTCCAGGCTCTCTCCTTCCACAAAACCAGAAGGCTTTCTAAATTTTAAATCTGACCATATCATTACCTATTTGACCAGCTTTACCAGGTCTCAAGCATTTTACCAGCTGAAGTAATGCATGAGCCCAGGAAGTAGTGCCCAGGGTAACAAGAATATGGCGAGTTGCTTGAGCAATGCCACAGTGTGGCTTACATGCTGAAATCTTTTGCTGAATGCCTGCTTGTCTACATGTGCACTAAGGCACTTAGCTTCTATCATTAAGTGACCTTAGACCAAGCTTTCTAAGCATCACATAAATCTTAGGAGCCATGAAAAAAATAATAAGAGGATTGCTAAGTTTGATTAATAATTTTTAAAGTTCCGTATAAGGGGAACCAATAAACATAGTCTGAAAATCATGACAGGATGGGGAAAGAGAGATTTGCAATTCCAGGACAACCCAAACTCTAGTTTCCTTAAATTACAAAGAGAACTTTTAAATTAATGAGGAAAAGACAAATAACTCAATAGAAAAATGGGCAAAAATTATAGGTAGTTGGTTCATAGAAAAAGCATATACACTTATGAAAGATGTCAGTTCTCACTCATAAATTTTAAAAAGTGTGTATTAAACAGTTTTAGAATGTAATCTTTGTCATTTGGCAAAGATTTTTTAATTTTGTGATAAAGGTAGCAAAGCTGCAAGGAAATTCTCATACTGTTCTATATAAACTTTTTGAGGCGCAGTTGATAATATCTGTCAAAACTTAAAATTATGTTCTTTGTCTCAGCAGTTTCTCTTCAAAGAATCTACCCCATAGAAATATTTACTCAAAAGTCTGGAAATATTCATTGCAAAATGTTCTTTGCAGCATTGTTCATAAGGGGAAAATTATAACAATTTAAATAGGGTACATTATGGTATACCTGTATTGTGCAACTATATGTTTACTAAAAAAAGCAAGTTGTAGTATTAGTGTAAATTTTTAATGTAATATGATTATATTTTTTGCTTTTTAGAAAATGAAAGGATATACATATGTTTTAGAAGGTTTTTTATCCATTTCTGAATGCAGTCTGACAGATGTTCGAAACATTTTAATTCAAAATGTTTTGATGTTATTATAAAACTAGAGAACAACCAAATATCTAACAATTATTTTTCAGAAAAGATTTTACCAGTTTATACTCCTACTGCCTTTGTATGAGAGTAACTGTCTCAAAGCACTCTTACTAGTAATGAGAAAAAGTATTTTAAATCCTCTAATTTGATTAAGGGAGAAATTACATCTTGTTTTAATTTTTATTTCTTTAAAAATATTTTTATATATTTTGAACATTTATATTTATTTCTCTATTAAGGATATTAATCTTTTGTCCTATCTGTAGCAATTTTTTGGGTTTTTTTAATTTGGTGGAGTTGTTTGTTTACAGCTAATTAGTCAAGTCTGTTCTCCTTTGTGATTTCTTTCTTCTTAGGAGCCTATAATTTCATGAGGCAGGTGTTTCTGGGAAGGCTATATATAAGAGGAAAGGGGGAAAGTGAGGTTGCCCAGGCCCAAGGCAGTGTATCCAGCTGCTGGTTTTCAGCCCCAAGGTCAGGATGTTCACAGTGGTTCGCAGTGGCCAGTCCTACTTCTTGGCACAGCTTTGAGCTGCCTCTACTTTGAGTATGAAACAGGAAGAGTAATTTCATCCTTCATTATGCTGCTAAGCCAACTGCATTATGGGAATTGACTTGATGCTGACTGCCAGCACAGGCAGGTGGGACCTGGCAGGACTGCTTCATATGCTCTCTTAAAATCACTGTCTGGTCTCCTTAAAGGACTCTGCCTAAAGGGGCTGTGTGCCAAGGCTTGTTTGCTTGCCTCTTGCAGTGATAGTGTTGTTTGGTCCATAATGTAAATATCGTGGCTCTGAAATCCCCCAGCTGTCCATGCTTTGTCATTTCTTCAAAGGGAACTGACTTGCTTTCCATGAGGAGGCCAGGGAACATTTGCTACGCACACTGGTTTGGTGCATTAAAAGGGGAGAGAAAGAGCTAAGAGTAAATGTTGTTTCATGCTTTGTATTCATATGGAAATTTTTAATGTCCATCAAAGGATCAGAAGAAAAATCACATTGAAATTCAATACAAGAGCTTCCAGCTTACACAGAATTTTTCAAAGATGTTTGACTTGATCCTTTAAAAATGACAAAAACCATGAACTGTGTAGCTCCAGGGTTCATAATTTTGCTTATCCTCCTCAGCCTCTTGCCTTTCCTACTTACACTCCATCTGTGTGGTCCTGTGTCAGCCTGCAGAGCTTCTTTGAATGGGGGCTGGGGAAGGGGGTGGGAAGAATGCAGCAGGGATCAGGTTTATAGGGTTGTTTTCATAGTCTTGTAACTGGTCTCCCTGACTTCATCTTCTTATTCCAGACTGCTGCCTTCTTCGTTATCCTCATTCTAGGCCTATTTCCACTGCTACCAGAATTATCTTACTAAGAAATAAAACTGATTATGTCTCTTTCCTGCTTAAAAACTACCACTGGCTTCTCAGTTCAGACTTTGCAGACTACCACAGAAGGTTTCCATGGTCTGCCTCCCTTACCTACCTAATAAGCCTTGTCTCCTCTACCTTTCTCCTTAAATCTATAATCAGACAACTTGTCCACTGGATTATGAATTTTCGAAGTCACAAACAGTATATTTCCAAGGCCTAGTGCAGTTACTGGCATATTCATAGATGCTTGTTAAATGCTAAATAAATTAATTAGTGATTTAAAATTCTACCAAGGTCACAGGGTAAGAGAGAATTAACTAAAATTAGGTGCTAGTCTCTCGCCCCTCTGCTTTCATTTCCTTTGCTCGGTATAAATCAAAAGATACTCACTGTACTAAGAATCAGGTCCCTTCTACCCCATTACATAGTCCAGGTCATTTAGACTCCAAATCCTTAGTACCCACTAGGAAGCATTATGTTTCCTGAGACCAAAAAAGGCCAAGTGAAGACAAAAAAAGCTCCAAAGCTCTCGAGCAACGTTACTTACTGCTTGTATCTGAGTGATATGAAAAGAGTGCAAGAATATTTTTTTTGCCTCTGGAAGTTCTTTTACACATTGATCTTTAAGTTCTGTCCTAAACTAATTTGATTACATAAAAGTAAATTGAAGTTAACTTTGTTGTGGAAATTTTTTAATAGCCATTGGTGAATAAGTACAGCTGTGGTAATGTGAGTGAGCTAGTTCACTCTTAAGTAGGTGGGAGGACAAAATCTACATGGGCAGTACTTAGTCACTAGAATGGATTTTAAATATGCAGAATCTGAATCAAACCAGGAGAGTAGTACCATATAAACTAAGAAAAAATGAGAAACAAGAAACTTAAGAATGGCCTAAAATTATAAAATTTGATAATTTGTGTAAAGAATAAAAGAATCACCCATAGGCCCTCTACTATGAGAGAATAGAGAGTAGAAATCGTGTACAGTCTTTGAATAATATTTTGTTAGTGTTAGAAAAAAAAATTCATCACCATAAGAGATTAAAGGAGAAAAAATATGATGTGTTCCATAGATGGGGAAAAAAAATTTTAACAAAATTAAATACCCATTTATTGATGAAGGCTCTTACCAAGTTAGGAATAAAAGAAAACTTCCTTAAGCTGATAAAGGGTATCTACACAAAAGCCTATAACATATGGCAAATGTTGGCTGTAAAGCCTAAAGCCCAATATCTATACATAGAAGACAATAATTGGTAGCTTTGATGATGAAAAAAAAAAACTACAATCAGTCTAAATGATAAAATATTAAAAGAATTCTTTTTAAAATCAAAGACAAATAAGGATGACTGTTATCAGTGCTTGTATCCAGCATTATATTAGATATCTTAGCCAATATGGTAAGACAGTGAAAAATAAAAGATATAGGGGTTAGAAAGGAAGAAAGAAAATTGTTATTTTCGTAGTTGCTATGACTGTCAGAATCTACAGATAAATTATTAGATTTAATAAGATTTTTTAGCAAGGCAGTTGGCTATACGTTTAAAACAATAAATTGGATGTCTATAAACCAAAAGCAAGAAAAAAATTGTTTAAAAGATATCACTTATAATACCATCAAAAATATAAGATACCTGGGATTACTCTAACAAGATATGCAAGGCTTTTATGGAGAAAATTGTTTTATGTTTTTTAAACAACTTTTCTAAAGACTAGAACATTCTCCATTGCCATGGATTATTGCTAACTAAGTGTAAAGGCACCATGTTAAAATACACACACACACACACTCCCCACACACATGCTCACTCACATGCATATCATGTAGATGGGACTTTGTGAAAGACTGTTTGCTGTATAGATCAGGGGACGAGAGTCCCGGATTCAATATACTACTCTCCTACCTCCAGCGTGAAGCTAATAGAGAATTTAGATCTGCTGCTTCTCCAGAACTGCCAAGGCTGTGCCACTTTTGATCTCTATCGATCCCAAGGTGGCACAGCAGGAAGAAATTTAGCTTTTCCTTGTATGCACAGAGTTTCAGTGCCTCTAGGACCAGATAGTCATATTTCTCATATTTGACCACTCTTTCTTCCTAGGTCAATTACTTCCATTCGAAGTGAACTGATTCCATACCTAGTAAGAAAACAATTCTCTTCAGCTTCCTCACAACAAGGACAAGAAGAAAAAGAGGAAGATCTAAAGAAAAAGGAGCTGAAGTCCTTAGGTCAGTGCTTGGGTCGGTACAATAAGGTCAGGGTAACAGCACCTTTGGAAAGGGTGTCAGGGCAGCTTAGCTCAAGAAACCTCCCAAGGCAGCAGATTTTTTGTCTAGCCAACAGGCAAAACAGGCTAGCTGACACCACTCCCTGAGTTCTGGGTAAGCTTGTTCAAGCACACCCTGACACTGTGCTCGTCAGGGACAGGCTAGTCATGCCTCTGGTTCACAGCTCTTGTGTGCCTCTGTTCCTCACTAGCCCATTTTAACTTTAAACTCGGCCTCTTCTGTCAAGGGAAGAAAGGTGAAGGAGTGTACAATTACAGTCCAACCAGAGGCCAACCAGACTGTCTCCTTTCCAGGATGTAGGGACGATGTCTGTCTTGTTTGCTCTCATATCCCTGCCTAGAAAAAAATATATTTATCAAATGAATTATTAGCTTTGTCACCTGAGGCAGATTACTCAGTCTTTTTTTTTTTCAAAACAGTACATTTTATTTGACATTAGACAACACACTCCCCAGTTTGTCTCAGTTGTGATATATAGATTACTTTAGATTGCTTTTTGGTGTACTCAGTCTTCTGAGCCCCAGTTTTCTTATCATAAAATAAAAGATCTCAAAGGATTATTGTAAGAGTTGAAAACTGGGGCCCAGGTACTCTGGCTTCAAGTCCTTTGCTATTTCTGTCATAGCAAAACTATCAGGTACGGTAATAGAGGCTAGCCTCACGACACGGCTGGTCTCTAAAGCCTGGACATCTGCTGGTGTTGCTTCGTGATTTACAAGAGTCATCCATTTTATTTTCTCTAGTAGTACTTGATTATTGGTCAGACTTGCTCGTAGACCTCTTTTTAGGCATCTTTGTATCATACAGTATTTCAAACGTACAAGAAAGCACATTGCCTCTCTTAATTTGACCTAGTCTTTCAGGTTTTAGTGGGATTTCCCCAGGGTCTGTGCTGCATGGGTGAGTTCCAGCGGGGAGAGGTGTGAGCTGTACCCTCTTTCAAAACTTAGCTGAATCTTTATCCCCTCTCATTCATTTGCTTGGTTTGGGTATTTGTTTTAAAGATATTTACAGTTTTATAAAAGAAGCCAATACGCCGACCTTTGCTCCCTATGACACCTGCTGGAATGCCTGTCGAGGAGACAGGTGGGAAGACTTATCCAGATCACAGGTGCGCTGCTATGTCCACATCATGAAAGAGGGGCTCTGCTGTCGAGTAAGCACCCTGGGACTCTACATGGAAGCAAACAGACAGGTGAGAGGATGAGTTTAGAAGAGAAATCATAGGAGCTCCTACCCCAGAAACAGACTGAGTCTTTTGTCTTATTTCTTCATTAGGTACACAGTGACTTTTTCAGAGTCCCGGTCATTCTCTAGGTTGATCAAGACCCAGCATGTCAGGGAAGACCATTGGGGGTACCCAGGTATAGCAAAAGTGGAAGCAGAGGGCCCAGTCCATACAGGCAGAGCCTCTGTGATACCAAGGAAAGGTTAAGATCTCTAGGAAGACTAATTTATGACCTCTGGGTTCATTAGCTTTCTCCTATTCTGCTCAACATGGCAATAGCTTCAGTACTTAATAAACAAGCAGATAAATACTATGTAATCATTACCGTGGTGAGGTAAGCATAAGCACACACAGGAAGCTTTCCTAAGAAGGTGAAGGAACAGAGTATAGAGTAGCTAGATTTCAAAGCCTTAAGGAAGGAATGTCCATGAGAGAGAAGTGTCTGGAAACAACATTAGAGAGTAAGGAGTCTTGCTAACCCCTTCTTTTAACCCTGAGGTTCATGAGATATGGAGAATGAGGAGCTTCTGTTGAAGGGGGAACCGTGCCCTGAAAGACAAGCTAGGTTTTAGTTTAGTTAAGGGATGGAGGGGGAAAATAAAGAGGCTGAAGGTGTAGGAGAGCTCTTCGTTGTGTAGCAGGCACAGGAGAAAGGTTTTAGGAGGGTGGGATGATGAGACCATGAAAAGGAAATGCAGAGCAGTAAAGGGTTGAAATGAGAATAGGAAAAGATAAATGACTGAAGGAACTATATTAGGGTGGCATTTGAGGACAACAGGGTAAAATAATGAAAAGATTAGCTGTTGACATAGTACCTGGTAGAACACTGTGAAAACTATCAGTGCCAGTGTAAGCTGGGGAGTGGGGGTGGAAAAGTCAGTTAGAGTGATAAAAAGTTTGTTGAAAATTGGGATTGAGATTGAATCTCTGAGGAAAACCTGGCTCAGGAACCTTCAGGACCCACACTATATGGTGGATGTAGCCCCAGCCTCAGACCTCAAGCTGGCCTCAACATGGATTGGTTATAGATCCTAGGGAATCCAAGCCAGAGAGTTTATGAGAAATCACGAATCCCATGTTTTCCCAAGGCAGTCCTGAATAAAGTTAGCCCCCACTTAGGGTCAGAGCTATTGGAAAGGTTCCTTAATTTGACTTTAATTATCTTTCTTCAGTTCTGTGTCTAGAGTTCGTCAGGGTGGTCAGAAAGCAGGTCCACGGACAGACAGCCTGAGGCTCAAGGAGGATCCTCCAGAGTGCCTGCAGGTGCCCTGCAGTAGACTGGCCTGAACAGCCTTGGTTGAAGTGTAATAGAGGAGATTTCAGGGATAGGGACTGAGGGATTAGCATTCATATTGCCAGGCTTTCCTCAGCCAGCATGCAGTACTCTGGCCAGTGTCCTGCCCATGCTAGAGAATCGCAGATAGGCACACTATCTGTGCCTTCCTAACAGGTCCAGAGCTAAAACTCTTCATACCCATAACCTTTTCAGTTTTTTCATACTGGAGAGAGAATGGTGGGAACTTTACCTTCAACACTTTACTTTGGTTCGCGAAGAACAGGGATGCCTTCTCAGGGTCTGTCCTATTATGTAATTGTCTAACATTGCTCCCACCCTCACCTCATGCATGGCCACAGTGGCCCAGGAGGTGAGCAGGAACCTAGAATGACTATGGCCAGGACTCAGGATGCTCCTTAACTTCATTAGGCTTCTTCTCCCAAGTGCTGCCTGGGTATCTCAAAGGTTTGTCCCACCACCTCCCAGCTGAGGGACATAGTATTGCTTTCAGGGAGGATACTCTTGGTAGGACACAGGATAAGACCATCTAGAAGCTGCTGCATAAACAATCCTTGCCCTAGGGGAATGCAGCAGCTTCCTGCTCTGCCTCATGCAGACAGGAAGCTGTAGCTGAAAACTCCCCACATCTCTATCTGGGCATTGGGTTCTGCCTAAGGTGCTTTCTGGTGTTTTCTGGTCTTACTTTAGTGACAAAACCTTTTTCCTCAAGGTGCCGAAATTGCTACCTCTTCTCTGTCCAGAAGAATCACTGGTCCATATATCAGCCCAGATTGTCAGCAAACACTTGGTAAGTGCTAGCTTGGGCAGGGCAGGTATGGGGCAATATGTGGGCGCATTGAGGCTTATCCTTATATGAAGCTAGATTGGGCTCTCAAACCCTGAACCTCATTAGCCCCAAGGAAATCTCAACTAGGTTCTGGTTATTAAATCTCACCCTCTAGCCCAGGCGCTCTAGAAGACTACCTGGGCAGGTACTGATCCCAGCTACACAAACGCCGTAAGTAAGGTCCACTATAGTCTTGGGACTCAGACACAGGAGCTTTCCATCTCTCCCTTTTCTTAACCTTGATTTGAGGACTCTCTTCAAGAAAGCACATCTGTACACAAAAGTGCATGAGTGTGCAGTTTTGAGTTGGTCTCAGAGGTATTATGTGACCTTGTGGCCCTGAGAAATACTGATGATGGTCCCTCTTGCTGATTTGTGTCTGGGGAAAGTCCCATCAGACCCCAGCTCAAGGGACCTGGGGCGTTGGTTTACAATTGATTGAGATGAATGGACAAGGTTTTATATTTGCCTTTTGCAGATTGGAGTTGACTGCCTCATTGGGCAAGATACACAGATTGGAGAAAAGTCATCCATTAAGCACTCAGTCATTGGTTCATCCTGTACCATAAGAGATAGAGTGACGATCACCAATTGCCTTCTCATGAATTCAGTCACCGTGGAGGAAGGGTATGTTTCCTCTTGTGCCCACTTGGGGCAAGGCCCCTGGTACCCCTGGGAGGCTTCAGAGGCTATTACAGCCCAGGAAAGGGCTCAGCTTGGGGAGGGGAAGAAAGGGAAAAGGAGGAAGAGAGGAATAGTGCCTAGGCCCTTTGAGGTCTTGGTTTTGGATCCATAATGAAATGGTCTCTGAAAGCATTTCCAGTGGCCTTCTCACACTTGTGACAGTTGTGATCCAGGAAGAAACTGCCTTTTCTTGCTTTGGTATCCTACTTGATGGGATATCCACGGTAGTGAGCCCACTGGCAGTGCTGAAATGACATTGTACCAATATCGTTCCCTGATCTCAGTTTCTAGAGCAGCCCTGAAGAAGGCAAAGGCCTAGGAGTAGTGAACATATAAGCCATACTCTGTTGCAAGTTATAGAGACTTTCCCTATTTTGAGATCCCATAGTATCCTAAAATCTTGGTTTATGAACAGCCTGAACTTGGAGTAAGAAAACATGAATGATGTTTAATAGGATTCTTCCTCTGTACGGACCTCAGGTTTTTCCTTGTATAAAAAGCAAGCATAAATGATAGAAGCAAGGAAGCATATTACCAAATCAGTGGTTTTTCGGTCTTTTTAGGAAAGTTTTCAAACCTTTCTTAAGATAAATTTTATGCAGAAACTCAATATTTAAAACTGATAAAAGCACAGAGGTTGGGAACACAGTGAGGGAGGGGCACTTGTCCTTCCTATAGGATTTAAAGCAGATCTGTAAAACAAATTTTGAAAATCACTAGACTGGATCAGCCTGAGATTGATTCTAGCTCTGACATCTATTGATTTCTCTATCCAGGAGCTGATAGAAAAGAAGGGTATGGGCAGACTGCAAGACCAGTGAAAGCTAAACTACCTCTCACAGCTGCCAGTGAGGGGGTAGGAGAAGCATTTTGGGGAGAGGAGCTACATAGGGATAGAGCTATACGTTAATCTTCTGCTCTTTAGGAAGAGTGACTGATGGAAGACAGTAGACAGGATTGAGGAAGGAAGTACCATAATAAAAAAACAGGAAAGTTGGAGACCATAGGGATATTGGCCACTAAGATCTGTCCTCCCCCAAGCCCACTTCCTGGTTTGGCTTCCAGAACCCTGATAACCAGGCCTAAAGCCTTTAGTCAAGAGTTCGGAAGAATCTTCTCTGGCAAATCTGACAGCCCAAGAAGAAAAACCCTAAATTTATTTACATCAGAGATTTCTGTCAGCCCAGTCACATCATCCTATAGTGAAAATTATGGATGACAAATTCCACTCATGTGCTTAGAGCTCCTAATTGGCTTTTTAGAATCCTCTCCTAAATATGAAGAGATAATCAAAGATACCAGAAATCTAAAGAAATCCTCTATCATGAAAGATATAGACCAAATCAAACAAATAGAAAAAAGCAACTTAGAAGACACAGACTCAGCAGGGAGAGAAAAATACTTTCGAAGAATCTGTCATTTCAAAGAACAGAAAAAGAACTACCCAAATTAAAAACATAACAAAAAGGGAAACTTCAGGAAGACAAAAAAGTAAAAAGATGGAACACAGGAAAGATAAGAAAATGAGAGGAGCTTTCCAGGTGTCCAACATCTGAATAGGAGTTCTGTAAAAAGAGAGTTGAGGAATTAGAGGAGGAAATTATTTAAGAAATAATATAAGAAAATATACCAGAACTGAAAGATATTAGTTTACAGAATGAAAAGACCTACTAAGTGCTCATCATAATGGGTAAAAATACACCCATACCATTTTGAAATTTCGGAACACTGGAGACAAAGCATGCTGCAGACTTTCAAAGAGAAAATAATAGGTCAAATACAACTAATCGGGAACAGAATGGCTTTGGGCTTATCAGTAGCAACAATGGAAACTAAAGGTAATAATGCCTTAAATTCTGAAGAAAAAATTAATTTCAACCTAGAAATCTGTACCCAAGCAAAGTGTGACAATAGAACAAAGACATTTCAGCCTCAAAAACTTTTCTGAAAGATGTATTCCACCAAAATAAAGAATAAACCAAAAAGAGATAAGAAACAAGAGATCTAACTTAGAAAAGGTTAAAAAAAAAAAAAAAGTCCATAGGATGATAGTGAATGCAGAACCAAGGATGACAGCTACGCATGAAGCATAAAGAGAGCAGTTAGCCCAGAATGGAATCCAGGAAAGACTTATTTAGGAAGATGAAACTGATAATAGATAAATATAAACATCTTGAAAGATGTAGACAACTGGCTAAAAGTTAGAGTTGAACTAATAATAGAACACTAACAAAAACAAAACAGTTATTAACTCTGTTTAAAAAGTTGTACAAGAAAAGAAAAAGTATTATACTTTGCTCTGTGGCTTAATTGAGGAAATAGAATTTATGTAGTCATAATAAAGTAAACATGGACTGTAGACCAAAATTATACTGATAACTGTATTAAAAGGAGGAGGGAGAGATAGGAAAGGAAAGAGGGAGCAGGGGGAGAAGGAAGAGGCCTAGGTAGGGCATGAGAGCTTGAAATACTTGTAGGACATCCACGTGTGTGAACGTATCTAGAAGCCAGCTTGATTAGAGATTAGGAGAAGAGGTCAAACCCAGAGACCTATTCCTGAATCATTGTGGTCTTTTCTAACTTATGTTCCTGTCTCCATTTTTCTATCTCTTCCAATTCCACCCTTCCATCGTCTAATCCCTATGGATTAGAGCATGAGCTTTAGAGTCAGACTGCCAGAATAAATCCTGGGTCTGTCACTTACTAGTCATTTAGGGAACTGGCTTTATCTTTTTGTGCCTGATTTTCTCACTATAAAGTGGGGTAAAAACTGAGCTACCTCACAGGTTTATTGGGAGTACCAAATGAGTTAATAGACATAAAGCGCTAAGAACAGTGCTTAGCTGTTATTTTATCACCATTACTTTATCTCATTTCACAGAGGTGGCATGATGCCAGTGCCAGCATTGTCTTTCTAAAGGATATATCTGATCATATCCCTGTTCTATTAAAAACTTTTGAAGATTCCTCATTATCTTTAGAATAATGTTTGAACTTCAAGGTTTCTCAAAATCTAGTCCTGGAATGTTAGAGTGAGATGGGGCCTTAGAAGTCATCCAGCTCAACTCCTCCGTTTTTACAAATGAATTAATCGTGGCTCTCCAGACTTTTTTTCTCCTTGCACCTCTGCTACTCCATGCCCCATTTTAGATTCAGATGTGAAACTGACACACCTCACCATTCTCTTGAAAACCAAAACAACACTTGCTTGACCCGTTTGATCACCTAGTTACAGAGAGGCTCATGAGACATTTAACTTCATTCTCTGTCTCATCTAGCCTTAGACCTTCCAGGGAAGACAGTGCCATAGCTTCCCCATTTGCTCTAATTAGCAACCACTCCCTCCCTCCCTTCCTGTGGGTGGGCAGGCAAAGGAGCAGCTTTCTAGTGCCTCTTTAAAAAGACCAGTGTTAGTGTCCTGAATTGACATGAAAAGACTAAGTGAGGAAACCAAGGCTCTATAAGAAACTCCAGCTTGCTTATATGAGAGAAGAAGGTCATAGAAAAGACCTAATATTATACCTCAGAGTCAATTGCTGTTTTGGAGGAGATATAATCTTGGATGGCCTAATGAGGTTTCTAGCTAGGGAAATAATAAAGGTTTAGATGGTGCTACTATTTTTCCAAATAAAAAAAGTTGAGGTAAAGCTGTAGCTACATGGGGCTAATGACTAGAAGGCCATTAGGGATTACCCAACCCTGCAAATTAGCTCCTGGTGATAAGATCAGACATCCTGAATCCCATACGAACTCTCCCACTTTTTTTAGGTCATTTAGTTTTAATTACTGTATGGTAAATTTGAGAAAGGTAATTAAATTTCAGTCATGTGAGACTTGATTACTTTGCTACTTTTACATCTGGGCTGAATGGTAGACTCAGGAGCATGAATTTATCCAGAGGGAGTTTCTCATACTCTTGGCTTGCTTGTCTCTGCCAGAGGTGGTGAGCAGCTTTCTGGACAGTGGCTTTGACACCTGCACAAGGTCCTCAAGGCTTGAGGAATGCTTAATGCGACCACCTTGGGGAGGGTGTGGGCAAGACCATGCAGAGAAGGCTCCTGCCTGCCTTTCTCATTGTCTACCATTTTCAATATATATGACAGCTAATGCTCAGCAATCCAAAGTCTATTGAAAACCTCATTGTCGAGACTTCAGTGTCAGTCTCGTGTTCTGCACCTTTGTCCCTCTGGTCCTAAGCAAGACCATCTTTTGCATTTCCTCTTAGTCCAAACTGCAGTCTTCACATGCAGACAGGCCGGGAAACCGGGTTTTCCCATAGATTTTCCGTGCTTTCTGTAGGCAGCATGTGCAGCTCTCAGAGCCAAACAAGAGAATACTGCTTCTCATTATTAAACCTAATTGTCCTCTTCACCTACACTAAACTGACTGCCCTCACCGCTAGGTCCCTTACTTTTCCACTATCCTTTATTCCTGCCATTCACTCTGCTTGAATTGCCTCTCCCTAGAGATCTTTACCTGTAGAAATTCTGCCCATCTGTCAAGGTCCAGTACATAGTCCCACTCCTACATGCAGCCTTCTGGAATTGTCCTAGCCAGAAATTATTTCCCCCGCTCTTTGTTCCAAGTGTGCCTGTCATACTTGACTCATACTCATGTGACATTTACTGCATTCTTTCTTTTTTCCTCAACTAGACTATAAATTCCTTGAATACAGAAATAGTTTTTATATGTATTTGTATTCCTTAACTCCTAATACTTTTTATATGCTAGATCCCTTATAAGTATTTACTGAATGAAAAAACGGATTCCTGATTTAAACACCCCTACTATAATTGGCTGAGTATTACGAGAGCCCTGTCTACTTCTAGAAGAAAAATCGTGGAGTGAATTCTTCACTCTTTGAAACTCACCAAAATGAAAACAAACAAAACCAAAAAAGGAAGCTCCATCTATAATAAAACTAGATAACTGCCATTTACTCATACACAAACTAAAGAATAGCTGCCAGACAGTGAAATTTAGATCATATCTAAAGAGAACACCAAGATTCAACTAGTATAAGGAATAGGGGCATGGATGAACCAAAGCAGAAGTGGCAAATACCCCTTTTGCAAAATCTCAAGGCACAAAGAACTTAAAGAAAAAAACTATTGAGGCACATACATAGAAGGGAGAAAATCAGGTTGGCCTCAGATGTTTCTATGACAACATCGAAGGTCAATAAAACAACATTTAGAAATTTTGGAGGCAAAACAAATGTAACTTAAGAATCCTATGGCTAGTCAACTTGTGATCGAAATATAAAATCATCAAAAATACTTCAGGGCTCAGGAGATGTGTCACCTATGAACCCTCTGGAAAACTCTAAAGGTCTACTTTAGGCAAAGTCACTACTTCATGATATAGCCAAGTAAGAAATGAAACAAAATATTGACAAATGGATAGGTGAAGTATAAAAATGAACTCCCTTGGGGATTGGCTCCATAGTGTAGTGGTTAGCACATCTGTTTTACACGCAAAAGATCCTGGGTTCGCGCCCCAGGTGGAGCCACGGACCATACCCTGGGTGCACCAGGCCCCCGTGGCACGCTGTGAGCATGTGGGAGGGGACACCCCGCCTTCAGAGATCCAGTTCTTCAGGGGAAACGGCAACATCCATAGGTCAGGGGTGGAAGTGAGGGGAGGAAATTAAAGAGCGGGGAAAATGAATTTACTAAAAAAAAAAAAAATGAACTCCCTTAAATGTAAAATTACTCTGTGGTAGTTAGAGTTGCAAAAGAGCATAATTGTTAAAAGAATTATGTCCATGTGTTAAGAATTCAGTTCACACTCTCGAAAACACAAAATTATGAAACTTTGGGAAGATCCCCCAGACTGAAGGGGCTCCCTAGAACTTTCGGTTTGTTCTCTACCTTTATACTCTTTGAATTAAACCTGTCTTCTTAGCTGGAGAAAACTACAGCTTCGCTCTTTAAGGTTGTTACACCTTTACTTTGATTCCACAAACCCTTCTTTTCCTTAGGGAATATAAGGTTTTAGATTTCTTAGGAGGGAGACATTTCTCATCACTAAACCTAATATAGTGAAAGGAGGCACATAGAACTAAAAAGAGAAGATTTTCAACATGCTCATTGGAGCTAGTACATTAGAGGACCCAAGAGCAAGAGTGACCAGAGACAGGAAAAAGGTGAGATAGTTCTTCAGCTGTTAAATCTCATTACATGAATTAACATGGATAAATCTCACAGATATGATGTTGAAAGGGGGAAAAGCAAGTTGCAGAAAGATCGTAGTGAAATGGTAGCATTTATGTTAAAATTTTAAAACATGCAAAATAATACCTAATATTGTCTACTAATATATGTAGTAAAAAATGCTTAAGTACAGTAAACACTAGAGTCAAATAGCAGTTACCTCCTGTGGGAGAAGAGGGGAAACGTGATCAAAGAAAAAGGCACAGCAGGTTATGTTGTTTGTTTCTTGAGCTTTTTGGTGGGTACGCAGGTATTCTTTATATTCTCTAGACTCTTCTGCGTGTGAAATATTTCATTAAAAATAATACATAGTTCTTCATCTAGAGTGACACCTGGACGAGGAGCCCTTGGGCTAAGGTTAGAAGGCTCTGGCATCTGGGGAGATACAGATGTCTCAGCCATAATTTTTGGGCTGAAATAGTGACTTTGCCTAAAGTAGACCTTTAGTCACATGCCTGGAAAAGCTACATGTATCTCCAGGTCCATACACTTTTCTCCCCCAAGGTTCGAGTAAATTTAGAAAGCCTGCCAACTAATCCCTGGAGAAGAACCTACATATCCTTGGAGTTACTGAGAAGTTTCATGGCTCTTTGCTAAACAGTGCCCAGTCAACAGATGAGGCAGCAGTCCATGACACAGTGGAGAGTCACCACTGTGTAGGCTTGGGCACATTGCTTAACCTCTATGAGCCTGAATTTTCTCTGTAAAAAATAGAATAAATGCCATCATCCCTACAGGTTTGCTAAAAGGATTAAGTTACAAAATGAATGTAAAATATTTTATGTAATGACTGAGCTGTATTTAAGACATTAATTTATGTGACTTCCCTTTCCTCGTGGAATAAACCGAAGAAAGTCCTAACTAAAGCCAGAAGAGGAACAAGAATTTGGAGGCTTTATTGCCTCTCAGGTCAGGGCTTCTTTCTCGTGTCTCATGCCACAGCATGGTGTGGCACGGTGCTCCTGGCCAAGCCGCGGACTTACTGTAGACCTCTGTGTTTTCTCCTGGCCTCCTCTCTACCGAAGCATTAAAGTTTCCAGAGTGATTTCCCTAGGCCTGCAACTTCATTTAAAATTTCACCCCACCAAGGAGAAATGAGGACCAAAACCCCATTAATCTTAGCCATCTCTGAGCAGCTTCTTAGAGAACATAGCCAGGCATTAGCACTGCAGAGTCCTTAGTACCAAGCTGAGAGTTAAAACTAGGATGCAAAACCCTAGTTCCGGCACAGGGGTCAGTTCTTTCCTTAAGTTACATAGGAAGTCTCCTCCCCACCCACTTTAAGCACTAAGCAGAAAAGGCAAAGTTATTACTGTGGATTGGCAACCTGGAGCGAGATTGTTTAATCTAGTAGTATCTGTCCTCCCCCTCTAGCATGAGCAAACACACACACTTCCAATAAAATCTTAGAGTTTCTTTCTGGACAGGGGGAAAGCTATATTGAGTTGAAATTTTTCCAAAGTCTCTCAGCTTGCTAATAGAGGTGACTCGTGACTGCAGCAGTGATAATGGGGAACAATTGAAGAAACAAGTGGTAGAAAAGAGCTTCACACTCACTAAGCATTTTGTCAGGTGTTCATCTCAAAGCCTTCCACAGATCCACTGACCGACCAAGAGCCTCAGGAGAGCCCCAGCTTCCCATCAATCAACCCACTTTTTTCCTATTACATCTTCAGACTCTATCATGGTGGTTTATATATCCCAGAGGGCATTACACACAAACTAGATGAGACAAGTAATATGGGAGTTTCTGAAGATGTCAGTTAGATCTGCTAAACATGAGGAGAACACAGGCTATCCATAGCTGTGGAAATCTGACCGCAGTCCTTCCAGCCTCTTCCTTCCATTTATATCCCAGATTCCAAAATAGCCAGTTAGTAGTCTCTAATTATGACTGCTTGAGTTTCTTTGGCTCTTTTTTGTCTACTGACTATGGTTACCCCTTCCAAGCTCCAGAGCATGGATTCTCAGGCTCTTCAAACTACTGAGCAGGAAGCATCCCCCTACTCCCATCTTGGAAAAAAAAATTAAACTTTTCAGTGACAAACTAGTAGCCAGCTGCTGCTCCTGCTGTTCCTGGAGCCTATGTATCTGAGGCTTTCTATACTTCCTTACTATTGTTTTTGGGAAAATTTTCCCCAGGGAGCAGGAACCACTCTTTGCCTAATGCAGAGGGCAAGTTGGAAAGTTCTGGAAGGTCTCTTATTGCCCACCCTCTGTATCCTGAGTTCAAGCCAACAAACAAACTAGTACAGTCTGCCTATCTCTAGCCCACACCACAGAGGTGCTGTGGCCTTGGCCTTTTGCTGCTTTCTGACAGGCTTTAACTTTCTAGAAGAATAGAGATAAAGAAGACTCTGGAATGCCATAAAGTACTAGGTTTTTTATTTTTTTATTTACTAAAGTTTTGGCATTTGAGAGAATCTTTAACAGCTTGTACACTGAAAGTTTCAGTCCTTGGAATGTCCTTTCCACTCCCCATGCCTCCTAGGTTGCTTGAGGATTTTTTCTTAGTTGGTGTTTTGTTTTGTTTTGTTTTGTTAAATGGATGCTCATACCCTTCCTACTTACCTGTTTCTCCCTACCAACCCCTGACTCTTTAGAGTACTGAATATGCCCTTGTTGGGACAGAGCCCTCTTGGCTCAGAAAAGCAAGTTGGCAGTTTTAAGCTTCCTCCAGTCTTCTCTCCACTTAATTTTTTGTATGGCATATGGTTAATTGTGTGGATTCTGGAGTTGGGCAGACCAAGATTTTAATCTGCTGCCTGACAGTTACGTGGTTTTGGGTAAATGGATTAACTTCTCTAAATCTATTACCTTATCTGCAAAATGTGGCTATTTTTACTGCATCATAGGTAAAAATGATATTCCCACAACCATTTAGGAAGCTTTTTTTTCTAATTAAATACATAAAGGCCCCTTATCCCAGACCTACCAAAAAGATTGATGGGGGCCAGGACATTGAGGGTGTTTTTTTGTTGTTTCGGTATGTTTTAAATTTTTTCTTTTTTTAATGAAATACTTAGATTTGTATTTTTTTTTTTTTAATGAAATACTTAGATTTGTAAGTCACTCCTATAATGTTCCTAGAATATTTAGCACAGTACCTGGCATAGAGTAAGTATGAAATAAATGCTAGTAAAGATTGTCAGATGATGTTTCCTCCCACCAACCAGGCTTCAAAAGCTAGGAAGATGTTCCTTAAACACATTTAAATGCCAATAGGCAGTAGTAATACTTTTGAGAGTATGGCTTTAGGGTCTGGAGTAGTCTTTTATGTGGCATGGAACTAATTTAAAAAGCATCCTCCTTTTCCTAAACGAGTATGGTTTCAATTAACCAGAGTCAGTTGTGAGAGCTACGCGACACCCACTATTTCCACAGCTGATCTAGAAAAATTCATGGGATCTGAGCCTCAAATGAAATTTGCTATATGTTCTCAGATGAGAGGGAGGAGGGACGGGTCAGCCCAAAGGACGAGTGCCAGTTTCTACCCCCAAGAGGAGGGATTGGATGGAATTTAGGTCTGGGGTGCCTAAAGAACTGAAGTCAGAGTGTCTGCTCTTTTCAGGCTTTGGGGGAAGATCACTATGAGCATATCTGGCCTTCTCTAAAGCCAGGTCTACCCATGGCCCAGGTGAGCCATTCTGTCTTCTAGTGATAACTTCAGGCATGTAGCCATTAACTGGACTGACTGGCTGTTCCTAGTCTGTGGAAGAGTCAGAACTCCCAGCCTGCTGTGGTGAGGATGATGATGAAAGCTGTGGACACTCCCTAACTTAGCTACTGTGTTACAGAAGCAACATCCAGGGCAGCGTAATCTGCAACAATGCTGTGATCGAGAAGGGTGCAGACATTAAAGACTGCCTAATCGGAAGTGGCCAGAGGATTGAAGCCAAAGGTAAACCAAAACCCAAATTACGCCAGAATGCTTTTTAAATATCACACTAGTACAGATAATGCTCAGTGCTGTTGAGGACTAAGAAACAAGCACATGCATACACTGCAGGAGAGAACATAAACTGACAAAGCCATCCTTGCAAGGGGAATGACATCATTGACAGATTTTTAAACTTTGACTTAATAGTGCCATTTTTAGGAATTTATCTTACAGGTAAGCTCATAGATGTATGCAGCCTTACTATCAAAAAATTTAAAACATACCGAAAAGATGTAATGGCCCTGATTGGCACCAGTTCTTTACGAGGACTCTTGGACATATGAGAAGGGCCAGTGATCCAACAAAGGCTCAGGAACTAGCTCTGGCCTTCTGAAGTCCTTGAGCACCTCATCTGACCTGATATTTAAGAGAGACAGTCTCATAGATTCCTGGCCTAGAAGAAGGTTAGTGGCTTCTTCAGAAGCCATTCATTCAGAGCCATTCTCAACTGTCTAGAGATGATGCTGTCAGCTCTGCTGTTGCCTGGCTTTGTTGTATCTCTGTCAAAAACTTATGAAGTACTTAAGAGACATAAAAATATGTCAGAGTTTCCTTGCTGGGCTGGGCAAATTTGAATGGTCAATAATTTGGCTGGATATTTTTAGGCAAAAAGTAGACCAAGCTTAAGATTAACAAGAATGGCTAATTCCTTTTGAGGTTATTCCTAAACCTAAAATTAGGTGGGGTAGGGGAGTTGCTGAAGGAGTAAGCCCCACCAATTCTGGGATGGTAGAAGCCACATCATTTTTCCTCTCTCCAATAAACAAAGGCCTTCTTCACTCTTTTCCTCCTTCCCCTTTTTAAAGTTGCATACCTTTTGAGCTTTCAAATCAAACAGACCTGGGTTCGTTTCTCAGCTGTGTGACTCACTGGATGTGTACCAGGTTAAATTTTTAATCTCTAGGCTTCAAATTTTCAAAACTAAAAAAAAAAACAAGACAATAATACCTATCTTGAAGGATTGCTATGAGAATTAAATATAATTAAATGTTGAGTGGAGTACACATAACTCCTGGAGCATACCAAGGGACTCAGAGTTCCGCGTATCCCCCATGCTGTAGTGCCTCTCCTTGCCTTTGCACATGCTCCCTCTCTCTCCCTGCAATTCCTGTCTTAAAGACTCTGCCTAAGTGTTTTCTCCTCTGTAGAACCTTCTCTGACTCTTCCCATGACTCCCTAGGGCCAAACTGAGCATTCCTTCCTCCTCTGTACCCCTGAACTTTGTCAACACCTTTAGCGAAGTACGTTCACAAGTTATGGTAATTATCTATGAATCTCCCTTCCCTACTAGACTGAGATCCTCAAGGACAAGAACAAGGACTGACTTATTCCAGCTGTCAGAGAAGGTCCTGGTTCATAGTAGATGCTAGGGGAGAAGGGTGGGGTAGGAGATGAATGAATGAATTTTGGATCCATAAAACATATTTTTAGGGATTTCAGGGCAGAAAGAGTTTCAAAAAAGGCATGTGTGTGATGGTTGCAATTATCACAAGATCACTCCTTGCTTTTTTCAAAACTTAGGCTAATAAAAGAACCACATGCAACATCAATAATTGAATTGGGGAGATGTAGCCTTGGCCTGAAACATCCTTGATCTTATTTCTGCACTTGAGACTAGATGCAACTCTCCACCTCACTGCCTTTCTTCTCACATTTCAAGCACTTTCTTCCTCTACATATGAGAGTTGTCATTTCCTTTTGTTCTTTGTAAAAGAGTTTAGACTCCATGGGCGTATTTGAATAAGTGAACTCCATTTGCCACCACCCTAGAGGTCCCTCCTTTCTTAGATTCTGGAAACTGGAACTTCACAATTTCGGCTTCTTCTCCCCATTTCCAACAAAGTAATAGTGTTCCTTCCTTTTATTTTGTAAGGACCCCTTTTCATTCTGTGTGCAGAATGCATGAAGGCAGCTGACTGCCAGATCCTGAGGGCTCAAGGCATGGCATCTCCCATCAGGGAGCCCAGGGCTAGACTAGCCAAACCCCTACGATGTCATGGGCTTCATTGTCTCCTGAGCTTTTTGGCTCTAACTAACACTATCTGCCCATTTCTTTTTAGCAAGGAGACCCTTTAATGGTCCTCCTGAAGGAGAGGTGGCCAGGGAAGTTATCTGGACTCTAAACCAGAGAACCCCAACACTTTCTCTCTGTCTTGTATGCTGAAAGACCACTGCATCCAGCACAGTAGTCAGTGCCTTCCTGCCACAGGCCTCCTGGCCAGTCAGTTGTTCCCACTGTCACTTTTGTTTGAAGCTGAGCCATATGGAAAAAGGAAATTCCTAGCAATCAGTGCAGCACTAAAGACATGTTACTGTGGATGACCCAGAGAAACTTCAACGCCTCAGGTCCTCACCAGCAAAGAGCTCAGTAGGTGACAAAATCCCCAGTCAGTCTTCCTCACATGGAGAGATTTCAAGGGAAAACATTCATCCTCAGAAGTAATGCTGTCATTTGCATTCCACAGAGTCACCACATCCATAGCAGTCTTTTACCCCAAAAATATGACTCTTATAACCCAATATAGGCCTCTCTGCCCTCATAGCACTACCAAGGGAACAAGCCATTTTCTAACATTTACGGCTTTTCTCGCCACACCCCAGCATGCTCAGCTGACAAAAATCCCATTAGCCAAGTTTGACCTCCTTCTCAAGCCAGTAGAAAAGCCATAGCCCACAAAGTCAAAACCCGGGAGACACTAGTTGGACACTCTGTCTTGATGCAGGACAGGGCAAATTCCCCCGAGTAGGGGAGAACTCAAGCTCTGCACTGAGAGAGGTTCTTGGCGGAGCTTAAGAAAGAATTCAAACACACGCCAAAGTTAGAGTCAAGAGGAAAGTTTATTAGAGAAGGGGTAATACTCCATAGACAGAGTATGGTCTCCTCTCAGAGGCAGAGAGTAAGAGGACCTAAGAGAGACTCAGAGGGACGGAGACAATAAAGAGAGACAAGGACAGTGAGAGACAGAAGAAAGGCACTGAGAGAGACTGAGAAAAAGACACTGAGAAGACCCGAGTGCAGGGAATTCAGTTTATATATCATTCTTCACTTCCTGTGTGTTCCAGTTTAAAGACTTTATTTACACATTTTCCTTTGATATAAACATACAGTGAGGAAAGATAAAAGTATATAGCAAGAAAAGGTAAGAATATGTAGTGTGAAAGGCCTGCTGGCAGTTCCCAGTCTTCAGTCCATAGGGAATGAAATGGTGTAGGGCACCACTTAAAGACTCTGTTTCTCTTGTTTTCCCTTCACAGTGTGGGGAATGGGTGGTTAGCAATCCCAGCAGAAATCTTCCTTTGTTCTGCAGGTTTCCTCATGGTCTGGCTGCAGGGCTAATCAGCATATTGCAGTCTCTGAATGTAGCTTGATCTAACATTTTAATTCTCTGCCTCCTTTCCAGATTAACCTGAGTCTCTTGTCACAGTCAGTGAGAAAATTTGGATCTTTTCCCTATGACTACAGTGATTGGTCCTTTGGCCATGAAAGTAGACCTGATGAGCACATAGGTCAAGTCCTGGCTAGCAGGAACCCTTCCTAGCTTCTCAACAGTGCAGTTTCTCATATATGATTTGTCATTCCCTTCTATCCCATTGTTTTTTCCCCGGTTTACCATTCTTCCTTATACTGTTCCCTTTAAGCTCTTTTCCAACCTGATTCCAGCCCAGAATTTTTCCAGTGTGTTTATTGGAGCCTGCTTTTAACACTAGCCAAGCAGAACTAGTACTGCTTGTTGCTCCTCGCCAGGTTTCCCCCACCTTACTGAATTTTCATGAAAACACATCTACCCCCAAAATGCCAGGTATAGTCTCTTTCCCCTTAAGTCTTCTCTCCTCAGTGAGTCTTCTCCCAACCGCATGCCAACAGCAGACCGGAGGGCAGGCCAGAGAAGGCTCGGGTGTTTATTCAGAGCCTGGCAGAGCTGAAGAAAATGAAGTCTGCCCCAGCGAGGCACCTTATTAGGCCCTCTGGTCTGGAACACTGAGGGCCAAGAAGAATGTTAGTTGGAACCGGGACTGTCTTAAGAACAGTCCAGTGTCCCTGGAGACTAGGAAGAGACTGGATGAAGGAAGAGCAGATGTCAGACTCTAGATGTGAGAGGCTGAGGCTGACTCAGGGCTGCAGAGGGATAGAGAGTGAAAAAGAGCTTTTGGAGGGGCCCTGTGAAGCTAGCCGGAGAAGCATTTCCTTTGTTCTTTTCTGGTCAGTCTTATCTTAAGGGTGGAGCCCGATTGACAGTCACAATCCAGGACCAGCCCCAGCCCTAGGGAATTTGGCTGCCCAAGCACTGTCTGGACCTTCTCCCCATTCCTCTCACTGAAGGAAGCAGATGGCTATGAAGTATAAAAAGGCACACCTCCCAGAGCTAAAAAGTACACAATCAGACCCAGCCCCATTCTGTAACTTCCGTTTAATATTTATCAAAGCACTATGCTGGGCTCTTTACATCTACTGTCTTATTGAATCCCCATAACTTTGTAAGGAAACTAAAGCCCCAAGATGTGAAACAATTTTCTCAAAGTCAAGTTAGAACTCAGATCTTCATGACTCAGAAGCTCTTTCCCTTCCTGCATTGTCACCGTTTCTTCCTTTTTCCTATCCTTTTCTCACATGAGATTGCCTCTGTCCAGTGCGGCGCCATAATAGCAAATTTTGTGAAAAGCCTAGACCTAGGTTTCTCTGTCCACTGGATCCTCGAGCACCATTGCTCTAATGTACCAGATTTGTCAGTTATATTCTCTTTGACAAAGAGATTGGAAGCCTTCTCTTCTGCTATATGTGCTTCCTCTTCTACATCAGTATTCTCACTAACCCCAAAACACACGCACGTTCAACAGTTACTGCCTACTATATTCTAGGCTATGGTAGGGTAGGTGTGAAGGATGAATAAAACTTGCCTCTTGCTGTCCAGCTGCTCACAGTCTATTATAGAGAGACAAGTGAGTAGAGAAGTAAAGTTTCACAAGTATCATGGTAGAACACTGTCAGGGTTAATTAAGGTCATAAAAGAAAAATTGGTCAGCTTTTGGCACAAGGGTCAGGAAAATCATCTTAAAGGAAGGAATTAAGGCTACATCTTGAAATTTGTGGCTATTTACCAAGTATACAAAAAGGAAGGACCTTTCAAGCAAAGAGGAACCATGTAAGCAAGCACCTAAAGGCAAAAAAACAATCCAATGCATTAGAAATTGCAAATAATTTGGAAAATCTAGAATATAGAGTGCGAGGGGGATGTAGCAAGAAACAAAACTGGAAAGGTGGATAGAGCAGAAAACATGTCTGAAATCTCAAGGTCTCTAAAGCTTAGGTGAGAAACTCCCTTTCTAGCTGCACAGCAGGAGGCTCAAGCTGTGGGCCATATGAACACACTAAACATCTCTCACTGTCAGACTTGGTCCCATCATTAAGGATCATCATTTTGCTGCACCAAAGCCTTCTGAGGCTGTATTAGAGCCTCAAGAAAGCCAAAGTTCTGCCTCACCTAGTAGGGTCACACTCAAGCTGCCAAGTGTGGCAAGAAAGGTGTTGGACCTTTAGAAGCCATGAGAAGCTAGCCCAGAAAAATCCATTTTCAGGCAACTGATCAGCCTTTTCGGGCTGAGCCAATAGAAGACTGGAAAACTCTCCTATCTCCTACATCTGCCCCATACTTTTAGGCAAGTAGACAGAATGCTCCTGCTTCCACCTACCCCAGACCACTGGTTCCCTGCCTCCTTTCTATAGCTCTTATTCCTTGGACGCTGACCCTCTTCTTACCTTTCACTGCATCAATGGTCAGCTTCCAGGGCACTCTCCTAAATAGATTGAGGGTTCACAGTACTCCTCTTCCCTCACTCTTTTTTTCCAAACATCTTGGGCAACTAAAACGTATTCATCAATGAACCATCCAGTTTCATAATTTCATAAACCTTCTCAGTTTCATAATTTCCTGAACTTCTCTATTCTACCAACCTTCACCTCCTTTCAACTTTAGCTCTCCACTTACAGAACCATACCCTATCCTTGTCATTACAAAATCTCTGAAATTTTCCATGCGCCGGTAGCTGTGCTAACACTGGGCTATGATCATAAATACACAGCCCCTGCCTTCAAGAGTCTTACAGTGAAGTAGAGGAGAATGATATAATGATGTAGATATGTATTAGGTAGAGTGTTTTCACAAAACAGGAAATGGACATTTAGAAAGGGAAGGCATCACATAGTGGAGGTGCTTGATTAGGGCATTTAGGGTAAGAGTGTGATGTGGGCACATGGCAACAGCATGTGCTGAGGTCTAGAGCTATAAAATAGTATGGCTTATAGGTACAAATGGAGAATGGGGGAAGCTGAAGCTGAAGTAGTAGGCAAAGGTCAGGCTGTAGGTTTGGACTTTATGAAAATAATAATGGCCACTATTTATCAAGCACTCAATGATTCTTTAACTCATCGAATCCCCACACAACCTTTTCTAGTTGGTGGTTTGGTGGTATTCGGTCCATATTACATATGAGGCATCTCCTTTTTTCCTTTGGTATCTCCATTTAACCATTCAGTCTCATTTCTTATCACTCTTCGCCCCCATTCCCTATCCTTTGGCCACACCACAGTATTTCATGTTCCCTTTCCATACATCTTTTTGTTTTTGTTCTAATAACCTGGAATGCCTCCCCTTTGATACACTGCCTGAAAAAAATTCTGTTCATACCTTAAGACCCAGATCCAGTTCCCCTCCAATGTGAAGTTTCCCAAAAGCCAGGTGTATAGAGTCAGTCCCCTCCTGCTGTTGTGGGAAGATGCTGTCTCTCCTATAGTCCATTTGGCAGGTTGTATTCCTAAGAGATTCTCAAGAGCAGAGCTACATAGGAGAAGAATAAATATTTTTGAACACAGAATTAGAAGTAATTGGGTTTGAAATGACATCTTTTACTGACAGTTTTTAAATAACCTTTTCCTTTTCTTTTGTAGCCAAACGAGTGAATGAAGTGATCGTGGGTAATGACCAGCTCATGGAGATCTGAGTTCTGAGCAAGACAGACACCTTCCTCTTGGCCCCCAGAACTACAGATGTTGTCTGTGCCACCTGTTTGACTCTGTATTTATTTCCCAATAAAGAAGGACTCCCAAAGGCGTGCTGGAGACTTATGGAGTAGTGCCAGGTTCTACATCAGAGGGGCTCCAGGGATACACAGTGTGTATTCATGAGTCATGTGGTAAAGACCATTGAGAGCCTGTGTGTAGGACCAGATAGGACACAGTGGCCTAGCTCTTGTGTACTGAGGTTACCAGGCAGGGGTAGCAGCTGTCCAGTGGTAAAGCTCCTAAGAGGGCTACCCAGCCTAGTCCATAAAAGCATCTCCCACCTGAAAGGATCTGGAAATACTTCGGTCCCTGACCCTAATCTGGCTGTCTAGACCCATAGGCCTAGCTGCTGGCAGTGCCCCCTCTACACGCAGTGCTGCCTCTACAGCTGCCAATTTGGGCAGCCTGGCCCCTGAGCCTCAGCCCAGAACTTACTGCTCTGCTCCCATACCTACCACATAGATTCCCAGCCCCTACCACACCTGCTAAACCCTGCCATTCACTCCCTACCCTCCCAGTCTCTAACCGATTTTTCCAGCTCAACTATTGTCCCTTGGAGACTCTTAAAGCAAGCAGAAGGCAGCCCCTGCCTAGCCAACAAGCCTATCCCCACTGGTTTTAGTGGAGGCAAGAGCAATCAAATAAAGCCATGGTCTGAGAAGCCAGACCCCTTCCTACCTCCCCTTTGTGAGGTCTGTCTAACCTGGTAAGGAAGAGCCAGGAAACTACATCATGGTTAGAAATTCTGTCTGACTCTTCTCCAGCTGCAGCCCTTTATATCCCAATTATACAAACTCTGTTGCTGCAGATAATTGAGAAATGAGATTTCCACACTCACAGGTCTTCTGGAGCCCTCTCCACCTTGCCTTCGCCGCCCCCACTTCCGAACACTCCGCCCTTGCCTCTCCCTGACTGCTTTTACAACCTGCAGGTGTTTGGTGGAAGATAAAAGTGGTTCCTGGGGTGAGATTTTACCTCCTAGAATTAACTAAGGTTTCTCTTGATGTGCTCACTGTGGGTGGCAGTAATTATAAAAAATGATTTGAAATACTGGTTTCTACATCAGAAATCTGAAGTCTCTCAGGTTCATTTGAGTAATCTTGCATGAATCTTAGTGTTGTTCTCATTGAACTCGTGAGAGACTGACTAGATGAACATTCCTGCCCTGGAAGATCTCCACCTCCACCAGCCCTCTTGGGAGCTCCAGAGCTCTACATTCTTCCCACGGATCAGGACAAGGTTCCTGAAACTTTGCCCTAATCATACAGGAGCTGAAATGGCCTAGCAGAAGTGACTTAAACCAATAGGACTACAGCAGAGGTGGGAATAAAGAGCTGAGGTGGTGCCGGAATGGTCCCTTTTGGAACTGAAATTAAATTTGTGCGACCCAACTAATGCTGGAGACTGTCCTGGGCAAGGTAGGAGAAAACCTGCCCTCTGTAATGTTCGGCTTCGGCCAAATCACTGCCGCTCCTCTGTCCCTCAGTTTCCCCATCTGCAAACTAGGAAAGTTGGACTGGGTAACTTTCAAAGGCCCTTCCTATTCTCATGTTTTGTCACATCTCTCAGAGCTTTCTGACCCTTGGGGTCTGGGTAGCCCAAGAGGCCAGACCACAGAAAGGGGGTGGAGCTGGGTCAGTTTGGAAGGAGAATGGGGTGGGGGAGAAGAAGGGACTGATTAAACTGCCCCAGAGCCTTGCCATAACCTCCCTCTTCCTGATCTTCCCCCACTGAGCCCTTGGAATCCCTGATAGTAAGTAGAAGAAAAACCCCTCTGCTTTCCCTTGCACAGCCCATGAGCAGCCCCCACTCCAAGGAAACAGACAAGCGCTGGAGAAGGCAGACAAGGCAGGGATTCCCCAGAGAAAGGCCTTGCTGAGTTTGAGTCCCAGCTCAGGATACTGCTGCTATTGTCTCCAACAACTCCAAGACTGGCTGGGTGCCCAAGATGCTTTGATTTCTATTTGCCAGAAGGCAGGGACAGTTTTTGTTTCCTTTTGGCGGCAGCTACAGAGGGTTTGAGTATGTCTGAAATAGAGTGCACAACTGAATGCCCACCGGCCAGCCACCTCTCTATGGGACAGGAGCCAGAAGAGCCAGGCAGGCAAGAGTCGATAGGATCTGCCCTGCCTCTCCCAGTGGCTCCATGAGGGAAGTGGAGGAAAGGAGAAGGGGGCCTTTAATACCAAATCAGGAAGGACTTTGGGGAAGTGTTGAGGAACAAGGGGGTTTCTGGGAGCTTGTCAAGTCAGGCAAAATTTGATGGCTACTACTCCAGGAACCCCTCCCCCACTAACACCTCACCCCTGTCCACTGGCAAGAGCTCCTTGAGCCTGTAAGGGGACTGTCAAGGTTGCCCTCCAAGCTTATTCCCAAGGCCAGAGGCTAAACTTTCCAGTCCTTCACATTACTCTTCTCACTCCATTCCCATCCACGATGGAGAGAGGGTCACATTGTCTTTAGCCAGAGCCCCAAGAGCAATCAAGGGGCCTACACGGTCTAGTTGAGAAGCTGTTTATATTTCCAGAGAATTGCAGAAAGTATACTTTATGAAGCGCTATCCCTACCCCTAAAGAGGTACATAAGCCAGGCCTTCTTACGCTGCTTTCTAAATAGTTAAATGTGTCTGAGGAAGGGGGAGAGGGGTGTGGGAAGGACCACCCAGACAGAAGTTCTAAAAAGCTCAGCTCAGATGGAGCTGCCGGAGGGAAAGAGGCTGGGTAGAAGAACACATTCTACTAGAGACTAGGATGACCTGTCCTCAACCTGAACTGTCCGCCACCACCCAGAAAGATTGCATCATGGGCTTTTTCTGCCATGGATAAATGGGGAGATTCTGCTTTAATTTCTAGCCTCTCTCCTTCCCCTACCCTCAAGGTAAAAGGTATTCTCTGATTTCTGGTTGCAGTTTCTGCCACTAGAGACTTGACAGGTTCCATTGGCCTAAAGCTAACTATAGGGAAGCATTCCCAGACTTAGCCCCTAAACATAATGGGTGGCAGTGGGTACTGCCATGTCCCCTGCTTTCCTCCACATCTCAGGGTCATTGACTCTGCCTGGCCCAGATAATAAGCCAACAAAGCCTGATGAGTGAGAAGCTTGAGGGAATGCCAGGGAAAGAAGGCCCACCCGGGCTCCTCCCACATGGACTCTACCCTGAAGCCAGGCTGGTCACTTCACCTAAACTGTGTGTGCGTGTGTGAGAGAGAGAGAGAGACCTCACTTTTCCTGGCACTTCCTCAGCCACATATAGTATCTCATTTAATCCTTATGTCAATGTCTCAATTATATGACTTGCCCAAGGTCTCACAGTCAGTATATGAAAGACTCAGACCTTGAACTATATCCTTTAGATTCTGTCATATTCCCCCCTCTCCCTACCAATTCCTCTCACTTCTGGAAACTTCCCTGAGTATTCCAGCTCACAGTGGTTTCCCCTATGCACCCCCTTAGGCTATGAACTTCTAAAAAGCAGGGACTCTGCAACCCCAGAGTTTAGCGAAGAGTGGACACATAAGAAATCCTAAGGGATGTTTGTCTTGTTAATCAGTAATTAGATTTACTCCTTGGTGATAATGAATTAGATTGCTTTTCTCTTTTGTTATCTTTTGGAGAACTTCTCTGGTTTGGCCCCAAAGCACATACCAGCTCCAGTGGAAGTAACAGTGAACCAAGCTGTTTCACAGTGAAGCAGACTGTTCACAGAGAGAAGAAAGGAGCTTCTACTTCTCTTTCTGTTCTCTGGGGTCTGTGGCTTTAGCTCACCCTGGCTGAGCTCAGCTGCACTCAAGAAGTCACTTTGTTGGGGAGAAGAAAAGTCATTTTGGAGCTTGGAGCAGCCAGAGAGCACTAGGCCTGGGGTTGAAATAGTTAGAACTGCAGACCAAATATCTCCCCCTGTGGTCTTTGAACTACAAGGCATGTTTTCTCAGCAGGCAGGCCCTACCCTGGAAGCATTCATAGACTGTGCTGGACTTCACTGCAGTTGTTAGCAATGTTGGGCCTGCTATGGCAGCAGACTCCCCAGGCCCAGCCAATTACAAATCTATTTCTCCGTGGACCTTATGTCTTGCAGAGTTTGGTAAGAAGAAAGGAGGTATTTATAGCTCCTAAGAGCTATTTATATAGCAAAAATTCTCCACTTGCAGTCCTGATGACACCCAGCCATACCTGTCTTTGGCTGTAGCCCCAAGAGCAACCTGGTTTAGAGGCCATTTCTATTTCCAGAGAATTGCTCAGGGTACACTCTTTTTATCCACAATAGGACCCACTGCTCTATGGGAGGAAGAAAGTGCTACGCACATGTTCTTTTAATGCGTAGTTACTACTCGGCCAACAGCATCATACATGTATTAGTTGGTCTACAGGCATTTTGCTGGGAAAATGGACCAGTGGAAGTGGTAAACCTGTTAGATGTTCACCTCTTCAGCCTAAAGGTTCCCTTTGCCCAGGACTGAAGCTCTAGAGATGATGATAATTGACACAAGTTTTCAGAAAGCAGTTTGGCAACGTGTAGCAAGAGCCATAAGAATGTTCATACTTTTTGACCCAACACCCCCGCTTCTGGGAATCTGTTCTAAGGAGAGTCTCCAAATGATTGATAAAAAGACTATGTAGTAACATGAAATGTTTATGATGTAATGATAAGCCTGGAAAATCTGACTAAGAAATTGGCCAGAGATAATAGTAGTTGCATTAGAATAATAAATTTATTGGAGATTCTGTTTCTTTTTTCCAAACTTTACATGTTAGAATATTGATTTTACCCTCTTCTGTCACTCAGGGTTAATCAGTTCGGAACCTGATGAAACCAGCACACTCAGATGAGGTAGTTGATGAAAGTTTAATAAACGGACTGTTCTGTGTTTCCAGTCCCTTTCACCCTGGTTTCTGCAATTATCAGTGACTCACTCAACAATTATCAAGCATCTACTTATTGTCTAGTGAGGGAGGCAGCCTTTCAAGTACATAAATTGTGTCATAAATGCAATGATGAGTATATAAGTTGAGTATTATAAGGAACACAAAGAAACAACTATCTGTCATGAAGGAGGTGTGAATCAAGGAAGGCTTCAAAAGAGGTGATTGATTCATTTTCAGTTTTGAAGATTGTCTACCAAAACAAAAAGGCCACAACATGTACAAAGGCAGAAATGCAAGGAATAACATGGTACTTTTAGGAAATTACATGTGGCTTTGCAGAGCTGGAAGGAGCATGGGGTGTGTGTGAAGAAACTACGAGCGATAAGGCTTTATTTAGTGAGATCATGCTGGGCTCTGCGTTCCAAGTGGGCTTTGTGTTTTGGAGTTATCAGATTTGCATGTTAGAGAGATGACTGGCTTCAGTGAAGAGAGTGGACTGAATGGAGGCAGAGAAGGATGAAAAGAAGTCTTTGGGTCTAGGCTGGGTGGGCCAGCAGATACCCTTTCTCAGCATTGGCCTCTCCTGACTTATACTTGGCCAGCGCCTTGCCTCTCCGGGATCTCTCTCCTTTCTCCTCCCCCGAGGGCCCCGCGAGCGGGCGGGGAAACGAGGCGAGGGGTGGCCCTGCCTGGGTGGTCTCCTGCCCTGCCCCCTGCAGCGCCGTTGCCTAGCAGCGGATCCGGCAGCGCGGCTCCGAGTAATTTGCGGGCTCCTCAGCCAATAGGAGGGCGTCGCCCCTGCCTGCTCCCTTTTTCTAGGGCTACAGAAGCCTCCTCCGCACTGCGGTCGCCACCTCGAGCAGCGCTGGGTGTCATGGGCCGGTAGCTCTGCGGACACACGGGACTCGTTCCGGCAGCTGCGCCCCGGACCCGCACCGCCTTGCACTCCTCGGGATCACGGCCACTGCGGCACGCCCGCAACCGATCTCACCCACGCGCGCGCCTAAGTGGCCCCACTGAATCCCGACGCGGGGTCCCGCGATACAGGGGTCCCGCGATACAGCCTATGGGGTCTCCCAGATAACGCGGGTTGGGGGTGCCTATGCCCCCCATCCCCGCCAGCATGGCTCGGTCGCCGCCCCTAGGGGAGCTGCCCCCAGACTACACACCTCCGGCTCGAGCTGCAGCACCCCAGGTGAGTAGAGAAAAAGCCGTAAAAAGGAAGACTGGGACCGAATCTAGAGACCCCAGTTTGTCACTCGAGCTTCTACAAGGTGATGTCTTTAATTGCTGTGTGCTACTGCCTGCCCTAGAAAGACGTGTACGTCCGTCTGTGTCTCCTCTGCACCTGACTAGTGAGAGTGAGTGTCTGTGGGCTTACCTCTGTGTCCACCTGAAAACAGGTGTGTGTATGTGTATCCTACTCTTGGAAAATGGTTCTATGCCTTCCTCAGGTGTGTGGGGGTGGAGGGGGAGGGAATGGAGTTAAATCTTTTTTAACTCCATGTGTCTGTGTAGGTCTTCCCTGTCCTGCATCCAGACACCAAAAAACTAGGGCTTGGCAGAGGGTGTGCATAGGGAAAAAAGGGAAGGGTTTCATGAACTGTCACAGCAATGCCTGGCTGACCCTTCTCTTTCCATCCCAGATCCTAACTGGGAGCCTGAAGGCTCCGCTCTGGCTTCGTGCTTACTTCCAGGGCCTGCTCTTCTCTCTGGGCTGCGGGATCCAGAGACACTGTGGCAAAGTGTTCTTCCTGGGACTGTTGGCCTTTGGGGCCCTGGCACTGGGTCTCCGCGTGGCCATCATTGAGACAGACTTAGAACAGCTCTGGGTGGAAGGTGAGTTGTGGACACTACCCATAGCCACTTGGGTATAGTGAACCCAAGGCAAGAACAGGGTGAAGAGCCGGCTACGGAGTTCTAGTGGACTTGGCTCTGGGTCTGGAGGGGACACCTGTCCACCAGAGCCTGGGCATCTGGGAGCACTGCTCCCTCCCACACTCATAAATGGACATCTGTAGTTGATGGAGTCCTGTGACTAGGTATATAGAATAAGCACTGTTCTCTGTGTGTGTGTGTGTGTGTGTGTGTGTGTGTGTGTGTGTGTGTGTGTGTTGGCATTTATTCCCAACCTTTTTATGTGTATTTTTGACTGCATGGCAGGGTTTGCAAAGGCAACTTACTTTCAGAAGCAAGGAAAGTAAAATATGTACTGGGATATAATATACTATATATAAGAGACCACATAATACAAAGGGAAATATGATTATGTTGTATAAGAGAAGGCAGAGAGAGATCACATCTGACCAGGAAAATCAGGAAAGTTAGAACTAGAGGGCTGGAGAAACTGAGTAAATCAGCTGGCAGTCCTCTACGGAGCAGTCCCATGCATCCAGTCCTCCTGCAGCCATTTAGTGGAGCACAGAATCTATACTTTGAAGCAACAGCAGGGTCTAATGAGACCAAACCCTCACTTCCTAATAGAAACATTAGATAAAATGACTTCTTAATAATTTTGGCATAACTCTCTTCTTTCCTGGGGCCCCGTTTCACATGGCAGCCCTTTAACAGAGTGAAACCGCCCTCTGTTCTTGCCTGGGAATTTGCATTTGTGGGCTCGCTCCCCCAAACCACCCCTGTCCACTGGCCTATATCCAAAGGCAGGGCCCAGGTTAGAGTCTCACACCCTTGAGTTATTTCAAATGCTGGCAAGCTCTAGGATCCAGAGCAGATGTTTCTTGGAGCCTGCCTGCCTGCCTGCCTGCCTGTTGGGCTCCCACACCCCATCCCCATCCCCACCCCGCCCGCAGCCCTCTGCGGACTCTGACATACATATATACTCTAGGCTAGCCTTGGGGTCCAGAGCAGATGTTTTCTCTGTGCCTGCCTGCCTGCCTGCCCCCAGCCCCAGGACACACATGTGCTTATGCGCACATACACACCCCCACCCACACCCCAGCTGCCTGGGTGGTCCCAAATTACTCTTAGATTTCTTGCCACAAGAGAGGCTGTCTCCTCCCCATCCTCGTCTTCCTCCTTCATTCTCCAGATCCTCCCCATCTCAACACTGCTTGGGCCTCCAGGTTTCCTCATCCTCTCTCTGACACTCCAGCACATGACAAGCTATATCCCACCAGATTTTTTGCTCCTCTTTGTGGGAAAGTGATATAAGAGGGTAGTGGCCAATTCCCAGGACTTTTTCCTTTATTTCAGAATACCACTCTGTACTGTATTAGCTAGGACTGGGGGTGAGGTAAAAGCGGTGATTTCAACCTTACCTTTTCTCTACATCTATAGTTGAGGCTTGTCCCAGCAGTGCCTAGGCAATGAGGAGCTGATCAAGGTGAGGATTGAAGGGTATTCTCTATTCCTTTCCATTTTGCTAGTAGAGAAAGCAAAGAGAGAAGAATATTGGCTATCATCAGAGTTCTGGACCAGAGTTCAGGGTCCTCTCCAGCTTTGCCATGGTGGGACTTAGAATGTGATTTGTCCTTCCTGATCAATTTTAAAGCTGAAAGGGCTCTGAGATAGCTTGTTCTCTAAAATAAAAATCACAACATGTAGCCCAACTAGTACTTAAAGAAATAGTGATAGAGATGGTTTGAAATTGGAGCTGTCCCTGAAAATAAGAAACATACAACCATTCTATCTAGAAGGCAGGGGATGGCCACAGATCTGTTGGCAGAACCACTACTCACTGAAGTACTCAAGTTTGCTTTTGAAACCTTGGGAGTCAGCCTCAGTTCTTCTTGCTCACCTGATCGGTTACTAAAACAGCAAATTCTTCTTTCTTAGCCTCTCTCATAACATACCACTCCTTCCCACCCTTGTAACCATTGCTCTGGTTGAAACTTTTATCAAGCTCCAGTACACTCTTGATCATCATTTAGAATGTGTTTAGCCACATGAAAGAGAGAGACAGGAAAGAAGAGAAGGAGGAAGGAAGAAGATTGATTTATTATCCCCTATAACAAGAAATCTGGCAGTAACTAGACAGTAAAGAAGTTCCATATGGTTAATTCAGCATATGGACATCAGCAAGGACCCAGGTTCTTGCTATCTTTCTCCTCTACCTTCTTCAGCATGTTGGGCTTTTGTACTCAGGCTTATCACCTCCTTGTCCCAAGATGGCCGTTGTGGTGGCAGAAAAGAGAAGTCATCTCTCTCTTGCATCCCTTTTTGAAAATGAGGAAAAATTTACCAGAATCCCCCCAGCTGACTTCTCATTTGGTGACTTTGGCAAGAACTGTATAGCACTCTGTGCCTAAATCTTTCACCTGACAAAAGCAATGGAATTACCATTATTGACTTCTTAGACTAATCAAATCTCACTCCCTGAGACTGGGCGGGGCGGGCCTAGGCCTTTCAAAGGATTGACCAGGAAATCAAGGTCTTCCTTGGCCTCACCTTCAAATCTGCCTCCACACTGCCCTCCTGTGGTATATCTAAATCTGTCCAACTCACTCCCCACTCAGATCCCTTCCACCACTTTCTGTTAGGTTCTAGGGGGTCTCGAGAATCAAGTCCAAGCTCTTTAGCACACATTCTGGGCCCTCCGTAATGTAACTCTTAATTGCTTCTCCAGCATTGTCTCTGCCTCATTCTTAGCAGTCCAGCAATGCAGCCTTTGACCGTCCCCCGCACACATTTGGTCCAGAATGCCTTTTCCTGACTTCTTACCCTGGCCACTTCCTAGTCTTCATTCACAATTCAGCTCCAGAATATATTGGTGGGTAATGTAAAAGTCAGGTCATCTCACTCCTCTGCTCAAAGTCTACCATGGCTCCCACTTCACTCAGAGGCAGTTTGAGTCCCTGCAATAACTTATAGGCCCTTACGATTGAAATTTCTAGGCCAAAGATTATGAACATTTCTGAGAGACTTAATGTATATTGCAATATTGCTTTCCCTCAAATATCGTACCAAATTAGACTCCCATGGTAGGTTAGAGTGCACTCCTGTGAGCCAGCATTGTGTACTATCAATTTTTTTAACTTTTACAAATTTAATAAATTGTCATTTATTGCTATTTTAATTTGCATTTATAGGACTGCTTATAAGGTGAGCTTTTTCTCCATGCTGGCTAACCAGTTATAATCAACCTTTTGTAGGCACAAAAGTTTTAACAAATGTTGATTTTGATGTCTCTTTCTCCTGTTCTCCTACTTCCTCTCTACTCACTTATAGTTGACTTTTTCTCTAGTCCTTTCTCATTTTTCTATGACATCATTTCTCTCCCAGAAACTACTGAATAATAACTCCATATCTGTGCCTACGTGCTGGGTAAGTTTCCTAAGTACTTTGCCTGCATTGATTCTAATTCTACCAAGATAACCATCGACCCCATTTTACAGATGAGGAAATTGAGAGTCTGAGAGACTAAGTAATTTGCCTCAAGTACAGACTAAGTTTCAGAGACAAGGCTCAAAGCCACTCTCGCACGATACATCCCAGTTCATCTGTCCTCATATCTGTCATCATCATTGTCAGCCAAGCTTTACATTTTTCTCTTCCTCATTTCTTCTGAGGATTCTTTATTTTCTTTGATGTTGTATTTTAAGTTGTCAGTGTTTTTTTCTCTTGCTTTCTTATGAGCTCTATCTGGATTCCTTCCTTCTCTCATGCCTCCTTTTCCTCAGCAGACTCACTTATAGGGAGCTTATCTCTGTCCTCCTTGCCTGTCCCTGCTTGTGACAGCTCTAGTCTAAGCCTGGTGAAATAAGCACTGTAGTACAGGCCTGGGAAAGGAGTGGGGGGTCAGGGAAGGAAGAAAAAGAGTAGGTGGAAGGGAGCAGGATGGCTGTGTGAAACTAGATTCATGAAGGGGCTAGGAATGAGATTTGAGTGGGAGGATGTGAGCATATGGGTAAATCTGTGTTGGGGGGTTCCCAAGGGTTTGGGGCTCTCATGAATGAAGAGATCGTGCAGGTTTGAAAAAGAGATTGGGGAGGGCGAGGCTCCCAGATAGGGCTGGAGTCTCGGAGAAGCAGCACATGTGGGCCCCAGGGGTGTTGTTGACCAACAGGAAGGGGACCCAAAAAATTGGAAACAGAAGTGGCTCTAAGACCCGACCAAGTCCACAAAGCCAGGGGTGGTTTGGCACTGGCCCTCACCCTCCTCCAAACCAGTCAGGTCATATCCCCTCACAGTGTCCCCACCTCCCCCACACCCCAGGGACAGAGCATGACTCCGAGGCCAACATAATTCAGAACTTAAGGGATGCTAAGATCAAGGAGACTAAGGTAGGCCTGGCGCTAGGACTCCCTGTTTCCTGGACAGTGAGACTGGCGAAAGGGATCTGGAACCTATCTTCCCCTTGGCTCAGTTTGCTGTCACCTCTTCCAGGGTACATGAGCTGATTCCAGGTATTTCTTGCATGAGTGGAAGCAGTATGTGGCCAGCATCACACTGAAGGACTCTCGCCCTCATCTGTGCCACCGCAGGGCCCATTATTACCAGGCACTCCCATCCCTACCCTCTTGGGTGTATGGATTTAAATCATTGCCCAGGGCAACTTGAACTAGGAACCAGCCCCAGCCCTTAGGAGACTTTCCTAATAGCAGCCTCCTTATTGTTCCCTTTGTCCTTCTTGTCTTTCCTCACCAAAGCAGAGAGTAACTGAGTGAGGGCTCCTTTACCAGGATGCCCCTGAAACCCCAGCCCTGGCCCAGCTCATACTGATTTCTCGTTTTTAAGTTACTTGCCCCAAACCTAGCCAACCTGGTTTATGCTAAAATCTTAGACCACACAAGAATTCCATAGAGCCACACAACTGAGGCCTCTTGCTTCCCTGACAGAACTCCAGATTCCAAGCAGGAGCAGGAGCCTGGGGAGTCAGCGTAGTTGTCTATGAGAAGGCAGGGGCTCCTCTCAGCAGCACTTTTCCCATTTGTTCTGGGAGGCCTCAGTGGGTTAGGGTCCCACATCCCCCAGCGCTCTGATCCACCGAGGCTCTTTCCCCCTAGCTTTCTCTCTCTGCTCTGGCAGTGGGCAGCCAGGTGAGCCAGGAGCTGCATTACACCAAGGAGAAGCTGGGAGAGGAAGCTGCATACACCTCCCAGATGTTGATACAGACCCCACGCCAGGAGGGGGAGAACATCCTCACACCTGAAGCACTTGACCTCCACCTCCAGGCAGCCCTCACCGCCAGTAAAGTGCAAGTATCACTCTATGGAAAGTGAGTCTGGCTGAGCCCCTGAGCAGCTGGGGGGAGGCGTGCTATGGCAGAGCTGGAGCAGGAATCCCCCCTCTTCTGCTGATCTCCTGTGTTCCTGGCTACTGCAGGTCCTGGGATTTGAACAAAATCTGCTACAAATCAGGAGTTCCCCTCATTGAAAATGGAATGATCGAGCGGGTGAGTATCTTGAGTTGTTCTCTGAGACTGGGTGGAGGTGGAACCTTTCTGCCTTCCGGGAGGGTTCAGAGAAACTCGGAGGCTAAAAGTCGGGAGGTGGGGTTGCAGAGGGCGTCCTGCAAAGGTTGTGGAGAAAGGAGCCCAGGGACAGGACTGATGTGGCCTGGGGTGTCCCTGGCAGATGATTGAGAAGCTGTTCCCATGTGTGATCCTCACCCCCCTCGACTGCTTCTGGGAGGGAGCCAAACTCCAAGGGGGCTCTGCCTACTTGCCGTGAGTGCCACCACAGCTGCTCCCAGGGCCCTGCCTCGTCTCCTGCCAGGACTTCCCCAACAGAAAAGAGGGGTGGGAGTAAAGATGATGATCACAGCCTTACCAAGGGCCCAATGACCTCCCAGGACAGGGTCAGAGCGTGGGCTACCCCAGGGCCCTCTCTATGTCCCCCGTCTCCTCACCTCCAAAGGAAAGGCAGACCTGTCTTGTTCAGACAGAACAAAACAAAGATCTGTAAGACCTGAGTGAAGGGGGAAAAAATATCCCGGGAAAGATGTTTTGCCAGGGAGAGATAGCTAGGCATCAGCTAAGCTATTGCCCATTTCAGAAAGAAAACCTGTTACAGGCAGGTGCTGTATGGTTTGTTTATTAGAAACAAGGTAGATGGCTTGGGAAGAACTCAGTGGGGCTTATCTGGGCCTTTTGCATGTATTAAGTACCTTCTGTCCTGATGTCCGTCTCAGCCCCTTGCAACTGCCCACAGCTCACTGCAGCAACCTGGTGGGTTGGTGCAGCCTGAGAGTTCTGGGAAGTGGAGCCTTGCATACCATCCATATGGAGGAATAAATGAGAGGCTAGGAGGAGGGTGAGGTACAGCATGGGTCCCCTAGCAGCAGTTTGGAGGGTGAGAATTGATCCCTGATCCTCACCAGCCTTGGGCTCTCCCATCAGCGGCCGTCCTGACATCCAATGGACCAACCTGGATCCGGAGCAGCTGCTGGAGGAGCTAGGCCCATTTACCTCCCTTGAGGGCTTCCGGGAGCTGCTAGACAAGGCACAGGTGGGCCAGGCCTACGTGGGGCGGCCCTGTCTGAACCCTGACGACCTTCACTGCCCTCCTAGTGCCCCTAACCATCACAGCAGACAGGTGGGTTCCAACCAGGTCTGCCAGGGAAAGGCTATTTTCCTTCCCTTTCCCCTCCTTGTATGCTTCTCTGTTCTGGGAGAGAGCAGATTGTGCTCTGTGCCCAGCTCCCTATTTCCTGGACATTGTGACCTCACTGTGCTAGATGCTTAGTGTTCCATTCTTATTGAGTCCTCCTAAGGAGCCCTCAAGTGGCATACGAATCCCTTTTTCCTTTTCTAAGCCCAGAAAGGCTGGATTCTATCAAAATAGACTTGTACAGGGAAACTGAGGACAAATTAGCTAAGCATGAGTATCTTACCTAGTTTCCTGAGCGTCTGTGTGACTCTGTAAATGTGGACCTTTTTCTGAAACCCAGTTATAGCAGCTCCTCCCAGCAGCCTGTTTCTAGGCCTTTGTTTCCTCTTGTGGCCTCCTCTCTGCAGGATCCTAGCTGCTCACTTACAGGCTAGGCAAGAGGCTCAGGAGATAGTTTTCTACACTTCAGGCCTACAGAGCTTCATAGTTCCTGGAGGTACCAGCCCAGGGACAGCAGTTATCCACAGCTAGGGCCCTGAATACTAAACCCCTCCTGTCTCCCTTCAGGCTCCCGATGTGGCTCAGGAGTTGAGCGGGGGCTGCCACGGCTTCTCGCACAAGTTCATGCACTGGCAGGAGGAATTGCTGCTGGGAGGCATGGCCAGAGACCCCCAAGGACAGCTGCTGAGGTAGGGCCTCCCCTGGAAGTTGGCATGGGTACCCCAGGAATGGGAATCCACACTTCGATTCCAGGCAGCTCTGGCAAAAGCCCCCTGCACACCCCGCACTGGATGTTCGGCCAGCTCTGACCCCTAATTCTCCTGCACCCCTCCCCAGGGCAGAGGCCCTGCAGAGCACCTTCCTGCTGATGAGTCCCCGCCAGCTGTATGAGCACTTCCGGGGTGACTACCAGACGCATGACATCGGCTGGAGTGAGGAGCAGGCTGGCACAGTGCTGCAGGCCTGGCAGCGGCGTTTTGTGCAGGTTAGTGTGGAAAAGGGCAGGGCGGTGCCCTGAGGCCACTCCCTCGTCCTGCTCCTCAGATCTACCCTGTCTCTCCAGCTGGCCCAGGAGGCCCTGCCTGAGAATGCATCCCAGCAGATCCACGCTTTCTCCTCCACCACTCTGGATGACATCCTGCACGCTTTCTCTGAAGTCAGTGCTGCCCGTGTGGTGGGAGGCTATCTGCTCATGGTGGGTCCCACTCCTGACACCTTGCCCCACCTCTAGCTGGTGTCCAGCCTGGGAACCCCTGTTCGAGACAGTCCCCTCTCTCCCCACAGCTGACCTACGCCTGTGTGACAATGCTGCGCTGGGACTGTGCCCAGTCCCAGGGTACTGTGGGCCTTGCCGGGGTGCTGCTGGTGGCCCTGGCAGTGGCCTCAGGCCTTGGGCTCTGTGCCCTGCTCGGCATCGCCTTCAATGCTGCCACTACCCAGGTATACGAGGACTGCAGGGCAGACTTGGGTGCCCACAGTTCAGTCTACTCAGTCCCTCCAGCTGCTTGCCCCTGTGCCCCTCCAGGTGCTGCCCTTCTTGACACTGGGCATCGGCGTGGATGACATATTCCTGCTGGCACATGCCTTCACAGAGGCTCCACCTGGCACCCCTCTCCAGGTGCAGCCTCACCCATGAGCCTGGGCTCATCTGAGCTCAGCATAAGGGTTAAGAACCTCTTGGTTGGGTGTCCTTGGGCTGCTAATTAACCTCTCTGTGCCTCAGTTTCTTCGCCTGCAACGGGGTGGTAATAGTGCTTGTGTCATAAGGGTTGATGTGAAGATCGGTGAGGTAATTCAAGTCAAGTGATTAGCACAGTATGCATGACATGTATGTGGCACTCAGTAAATGTTAGCTGCTGTGTGGTCACTGTTCCTTCTCTGCTGAGCCTCCTATTCACTCTACCTTGAAGACCCATGATCCCCTCCCCTGTCCTGGCAGGAGCGCATGGGCGAGTGTCTGCAGCGCACAGGTACCAGTGTCACACTCACATCCATCAACAACATGGTCGCCTTCTTCATGGCCGCTCTAGTTCCCATCCCTGCACTGCGGGCCTTCTCCTTGCAGGTGAGGCCTCACAAACAGGACCCAAACTTAGGGTGGGTGTGGAGCTAGGGGCCTGCTTCATCCAGCCTTGTGCCCCTCCTGTCCATCCCCCAGGCGGCCATAGTGGTTGGCTGTAACTTTGCAGCTGTGATGCTTGTCTTCCCAGCGATCCTCAGCCTGGACCTGTACCGGCGCCACTGCCAGCGCCTTGATGTGCTCTGCTGCTTCTCTAGGTACTGTCCCTCCTCTCCCACCCCCACCCCACCAGGCTTTCTCCACAGGCCACATCCTATCCTGTGCCCTCACCAGCATTTCCAGGCACAGACCTGTCACCCCCCCTCTCCTTTCTCTTCCTCTTTCAGCCCCTGTTCTGCTAGAGTGATTCAGATTCTGCCCCAGGAGCTGGCGGATAGCACAGTACCAGTGAGCATTGCCCACCTGACAGCCACGGTTCAAGCCTTTGCCCACTGCGAAGCCAGCAGTCAACATGTGGTCACCATCCTGCCTCCCCAAGCCCGTCTGGTGCCCCCACCTTCTGACGCATTGGGCTCTGAGCTCTTCAGCCCAGGAGGGTCCACACGAGACCTTCTGAGCCAGGAGGAGGGGACAAGGCAGAAGGCAGCCTGCAAGTCCCTGCCCTGTGCCCGCTGGAATCTTGCCCATTTTGTCCGCCATCAGTTTGCGCCCTTGCTGCTCCAGTCACAGGCCAAGGTAAGACTTCAGGCCCAGGGATGTTGGGGTGGGGCAGGACAGAGGCTTAGGTGTCTCTGGGCTCCAAGAAGGGCAGGAGGCCTAGCTTACCACCTACTGGCTGTGGGATGTCTCTGAGTCTCCATCTGAGTTGCCATTTCCCACAGGCTGTGGTGCTGGTGCTCTTTGGGGCTCTTCTGGGCCTGAGCCTCTATGGAGCGACCTTGGTGCAAGACGGGCTGGCCATGACAGATGTGGTGCCTCGGGGCACCAAGGAGCATGGTTTCCTGAGCGCCCAGCTCAGGTACTTCTCCCTCTACGAGGTGGCCTTGGTGACACAGGGTGGCTTTGACTATGCCCACTCCCAACGAGCCCTCTTTGATCTGCACCAGCGCTTCAGTTCCCTCAAGGCTGTGCTGCCCCCACCTGCCACCCAGACACCCCGCACCTGGCTGCACTATTACCGGAACTGGCTACAGGGTGAGAGGCAAGGGGACCAGCAGGGAGGTCCGCTGCAGGCAAAAGCCCCTGGTGCCACAAGCTAACTGCACCCTACCCTGTTCTTCCCCAGGAATCCAGGCTGCATTTGACCAGGACTGGGCTTCCGGGCACATTACCCACCACTCATATCGCAATGGCTCTGAGGACGGTGCCCTGGCCTACAAGCTGCTCATCCAGACCGGCGATGCCCAGGAGCCTCTGGATTTCAGCCAGGTTAGGAGAAGGCTGGAAGGGTCAGGGAGCACAGAGGGGCCCCAGGCCTCATGGGCCTAGGCCTTTAGCCCTCTCCGCCTCTGCAGCTGACCACGAGGAAGCTGGTGGACAAGGAGGGGCTGATCCCACCCGAGCTCTTCTATGTGGGGCTGACTGTGTGGGTGAGCAGTGACCCCCTGGGTCTGGCGGCCTCGCAGGCCAACTTCTACCCTCCACCTCCCGAGTGGCTGCACGACAAGTATGACACCACCGGGGAGAACCTCCGCAGTGAGTCCCAGGGGAGCCAGCAAGAGCCTCAGCCTGGGCCCACACAGGCCCTACCCTAAGGCCCTGCCCACTGCTCCTTATGCTCACTGGCCACCCCTCCCTCTCCCTGCCGCCCCCTCCCCTCCGCAGTCCCGGCGGCCCAGCCCCTGGAGTTTGCCCAGTTCCCCTTCCTACTGCACGGCCTCCAGAAGACTGCAGACTTCGTGGAGGCCATCGAGGGGGCCCGGGCAGCGTGCGCTGAGGCAGGCCGGGCTGGAGTGCGTGCCTACCCCAGTGGCTCCCCCTTCCTCTTCTGGGAGCAGTATCTGGGCCTACGGCGCTGCTTCCTGCTGGCTGTCTGCATCCTGCTGGTATGCACTTTCCTCGTCTGTGCCCTGCTGCTGCTCAACCCCTGGACGGCTGGCCTAATTGTGAGTCTTTGCAGGGGTGGGACCTAAGAGACCCTGGCTCCCTCACCCTGCCCTGCCCATCCCATCCTCCTCCTCCCAGGAGCCCTGGGTTAGCCCCGCTCTCCCCAGGTACTGGTCCTGGCAATGATGACTGTGGAGCTCTTTGGCATCATGGGTTTCCTGGGCATCAAGCTGAGTGCCATCCCCGTGGTGATCCTTGTGGCCTCTGTGGGCATTGGTGTCGAGTTCACGGTCCATGTGGCTCTGGTGAGTACAGGCACTGAGGGAAGGAGCAGGCCAGCTGATTCAGTATGCAGCAAATATTTATCAGGCACCTACCATGTGCATGCTGGGTACTATTTAAGAACTGGGGATGTAATAGCAATACAGACAGGCTTTACCCTAAAAGGGCACAGAAATAAACAATAAATAAGTCAACAAATAAATAAGCAGCCATTTCTGTAGAGAAGAGGGAACAAAGTCCTGACCAGAACAGGGTAAGGACAGAATGGTGGAAGGAGAGAAAATGGGAACCAATGCTTCTTAATGTGATCAGAGAAACCATCCCGATGATAGCTGGATGGCAATGTGAGTAAAAGAGGGCTTCTACTAGGACAGAGGTACTAGAACTGAGGTAAGCAGGCCAGCCTTGAGAAGCTCGTCTTCCCCTGACAGAGGAGAGGGGGAACACAGACCAGCTGGACACTTCAGCACAAATCTGACCAGACCCCACAAACAGCTCCCTTCTTTTTCCCCCATAATAGCCCTATTATTATTTTAAGAACACTATATATACTCCTTAGGGGAAGAAAAAAGTTAGCATACAGAAAAGTACAAAAAAAAAAAAAGAAGAATAGAAATCTTTGGAAATGCCACTTTAGTCCCCTTAAAAAGTCCACATTTGCCCCAGTGAAGGATGGGGGCATCTCCACATTGCTGGGTCTGCTCATGCTTGTTGGTTCCAGCTTTGACTTCATCATAAGGTAGGGGAGGGAGGCGGGGCCTGCCTGTGCAGACCTCCGGGCCTGCCCAAGCTGACCGCCCACCCCGACCGTCCACCCTCCTAAACCTGGAATGGCAAACTTTTTCTATAAAGGGCCAGATAGTAAATATTTTAGTCTTAGGTCATATAGTCTCTGCTGCAATTCTGCCACTGCAGCACTAAAACAGCCACAGACAATACAGAAATAAATGGGTGTTGCTGTGTTTCAACAAAACTTTATTTACAAACAGGCTATAGTTTGCCAACCTATTCTAGACATCATTCTGCGTCTCACCAGACACATCTATACAATGTTACCTAAATGGACTCATGCAGGTCCCAGGAACTCAGCTCACCTGGCCTTCTGTGGGCCAAGGCATGGGTGAGCTCTGGGGTCAGATGAGCAGAAGAAGTTGGGGTCATAGATGAGCTGAGCTGGCCATAGTTGGCCAAGGAATAGCTCCAAAGCCACTTTGTTCCCCCAGGCCTTCCTGACCAGCCAGGGTAGCCGGAACCTGCGTGCTGCCCAGGCCCTAGAGCACACATTTGCCCCAGTGAAGGATGGGGGCATCTCCACATTGCTGGGTCTGCTCATGCTTGTTGGTTCCAACTTTGACTTCATCATAAGGTAGGGGAGGGCTCAGGGCAGGGAGGCGGGGCCTGCCTGTGCAGACCTCCGGGCCTGCCCAAGCTGACCGCCCACCCCGACCCAGGTACTTCTTTGTGGTGCTGACAGTGCTCACACTCCTCGGCCTCCTCCATGGGCTGGTGCTGCTGCCTGTGCTGCTGTCCATCCTGGGTCCCCCACCAGAGGTGATCATACCCTCCCTCTGCTCCTAGCCTAGGGGACTGGGTGGAACAAGCAAGGGAAGGGACAGAGCCAGGACAGTATCCCAGCAGTGGCCAACAGACAAGGCTCAACTTACAAGGATCTTACCCATGAGGTGCCACAAACTAAAGGTGTCAGCCTCCCCTTTTGCCCAGATACCATGTCCCTACCCCTGAGCTCTCTCGACTTCTTAAGAGGACCCAACCTAGCCTTTAGGGTCCAGGGCAAGGTGCAGGGTTTGCTCCCGGCCTTGATATCCTGTCCCTTGTCAGGTCTCTCGTATCCTGCTGGAGGCCAACAAGGGCCTCAGCTTCCTAACAATCATGATGATTCACCAAGGAGATGTTGAAGGGGATTGAGGGCCCCAGTAGCCCCTGAGCTCACTGATGCTGGTGTCTCCCCCCAGGTGATACAGATGTACAAGGAGAGTGCCGAGGTCTTGAGTCCCCCAGCTCGACGGGCAGGAGAGCTCAGGTGGGGGGTGTCCCCCACCCTGCCCCAGAGCTTTGCCAGAGTGACTACCTCCATGACTGTGGCCCTCCACCCGCCCCCATTGCCTGGTGCTTACATCCACCCAGCCTCTGATGAGCCCACTTGGTCCCCTGATGCCACACCAACTGCTAACGGCTCCAGCAACCTCACTTCTAGGGGACCATGTCTAGCCACTGAGTGAAAGAGCAGTTGAAGCATGGAGACCCTGCTTGGGCCACATGAAGTCACTGAGAAGCAGTGGGTGGGTTACTGGATACGGGACAGGCCCCTGAAGAGCTCTGCTGCTGCTGCTGTCTGCCTGCATCCCCTCCCCTAACTTGGCCCTCATGGACCTCCCTAATATCTATACAAAACTACCACCCTCCAGGCTGTGAGCACCCTTGCATACCTGGATCCTCTGTGCCTGTGCCTGTCTGGGTGGGAGTAAAAGCCAGCACTTCAGACTGCAGTGCAGCCCTGTTCTCACCTCCCCACCCCACACTGCTGCCCCCAGCAGACCAAGCCCTAGGGATCCCCTAGTACCCCTTGCCAGTCCTGGCCCCCCATTGCTTGGTGACTCCTGGGTAGGCTCTCTATTCCCTGTCCATCTTCTATCACATAAATTATTTATATAAAGATGTTTATTTTTGTAGTTTGTATAGATGTTAGCTATACTGAAAGTTTTATTTTTAAAGAGTGAAATATATTCTATATGAACTCATCTCAGATGACTTTGGTGTTTTTCTTTCGGACAGAGCTGGGAGTTTGCCTACAGATGTATCAGGGCCCGAGGTCCTGGGGCCACTCGTCCTGAGTGGGAAAGGCTCCAGGTTCTGAATTTTTGTCACACAACTTTGGTCTATTTATTCACCTGGAAGTGAAGATGACGTTCAGCAAATATATGTTGGTCACATACTTGGTGACAGTCTGGGTTAAGTGCTTAGTATACAAATGTTTTTGGTTTCAAACCCTACTGTGTGGCTTTCAGAGACATCATAATCCAGCCCTGTGCACCTCACCAAACTCATCACCCATCTTCCTGATTCAGCAGCATGGGGGGCATGGATGGAGGGGCACAGCCGTGCAACAGGTGGGAAGTAAAGTGGAAACAGATTGGGAAAGTGGCCAATTGAAGAAGAGATGGGACAGTAGGGTCTTGGAGATATTTTAGGATTTTGTGCCCAGACCAACCTCCAAGGCAGAGGCCTCTGCAAGTCAGCAGTCAGCCTGGCGCTCCAGAGGCACCTTTGGGGAAACTGTCCAGAAACTGAGATTATGCTAGCAATCAGTGAGGCACTGTATTTAAGGTGTTCTGTGAAGGTTGAACAGTCCCACCGCACAGAGGCCTTGAAGACTCTGGCCACACCCCCAGGGCTAGAGTACAGCACCTCACTGAATGGGGTAGAGGTGTCTTTTATTGCCCTTCCCCAACTATCCCAGGGCTCGGCCTCAACCAACACACATACACACCTTGGTTCCAGGCACCCACTCACCAAGAATGATCCCACCCTGAGAGCACTACCTTCTCACACGTCACCCACCATGCCAAAGGCCAAATAATCATGTTGTGACCAAAAGTGAAAAAAATAAATAAGCCTAATGCAGCTGAATCAACACTAAAATGGGTAGTTGGCTTGGAACCCAGAGTAGGGGGTGCATCCAACACGTCCAAGGGATGGAGGCTGGATTTGGGTCCAGTAGTGTTTGGGTCACTAGGAGGAGCTTTTGGGTGGAGGAAGAGAACTCATCAGGCTGGAATAGTGCAAAAGCTGTCAACTCACTGTGCCACTTACCAGCTGAGTGACCTGGGAAAGTTAACTAACCTCACTTAGCCTCAGTGTCTTCCTCTGTGAAATGGGAAAATTAGAGCCTATCTTGTAGGGTTCTTTTTCTTTCAGCATTTTAAATAAAATCATTTATGTAAGAAATGACCTGGCACCTCATAAGTGCGCTCTATTTTTGTACTTTGTATAGATGTTAGCTTTGCTCAAAGTTTTTGCTCTGATTGCACGCTTAGGGGTAAACCCTGAAACACAGAAGAGTGTCCTGGTATGGCAGCAGCTGAAGGGATTCCACCCAGTTGTAGTTGTCCCAGCACTTGCAGGGTAGTGCACCCTGTGTGGCACCTCACACTACTCAGCCCTCTGACTTCAACAGCCTTTCATGGCTCCCTATCACTGACAAGATAAAATCCAAGCCCTTTCCAGGCCTAACTCCAGCTAGCCTCAGCCATCACTCCAGCTCTCCCAGACAGTACCCAACCAGACACATCCTCACGCAGACACACCACACTCTACACAAGCTGAATTACTTGAAGCGTTCACCTCTCATAATTTTGCATATGCCATTCCCTCTGCCTAAAATACTGTTCCACCTTCCCTTGACAAAATCATCCTTCAAGATAAATTGGATGCCATCTCCTCTAGGAGGGATAGTGATGTGCTTTCTACATGGTCCCACGATCCGTGAGTATCTGTGCTTGCCTGTCTCTGCTTCTGTCCCTAGAAGAGGGGAGACCCTGCCGGTATGGAATGGCAGGACTGAACCACAACAATTGGAAACTAAAACCTAATCTCAGCCCCGGAAGGAACTCCACACCCGGCTCCGGCGGGAAACGCCCTTACCTCTCCCCGCAAACTAGAAGAGGGATTCCAGGAACACCCACAGAGAGGAAGAGTTGCGGCCCACAGAGAGGAAGAGTTGCGGCAGCCTGGCGCAGGTAGCTGGTGTCATCAACCAGACCGGAGCTGCCTGCGATTTGCATACCCATGGTGCACCACGAAAAACACCACGAAAAACACCACGACGCTTGAGTTCCAGCCCCACGGGGATTTGCCCACTGTTGCAGAGCACAGAGCTTGTTAGAATGAGTGATTTAAACACTTACACCAGGCCGGGAAAGCGAACCACGCAGGCACTGAACAACCATAACTGTGCTGACGGTTACCTTGCTCTGGGAGGTTCCGAGCGGAAATTGGAAAACATACTCTGGTTTTTCTTCAAATCGTATAAATCTTTCGCCTTTTACTAAAGATTTCCGTGGAGAGAAACAATTAGAGTTTTTTAACCAATTTTTTGAAGCCTCATTTTTATGAGGCTACTCTTTTGTGGTTAAAAGATAGAAGTTAATCTTCAAGAGTGATTTGTGTTCTGGTTGTTATGAAGTTTAAGAAGTGTGCCTTGTTCAGGGTTTTTTAGTTGGAGAAGTACAGGAAGTAGTTCTCTTCTCAGAAGTAATGCCTGTGGGCAATTTAGTATATAGTATAACTTTTTATCGTACTGGTTGTGTGCCAGTTTTCCATACTTGAAAATATAAGCTTCCTTGCTTTAAGGATTTTATTTTTTCAGTGGAGACAAACACTAAAAACTTGCATAAATAGCACAACCCAGGATAAATAATATACGATCTCAGAAGTGCCACGTAGAAAAAGATCATTACGAAAGAACAGACAGGATACTTGCCGAATGTTCCTGGGTCTTAGACCAAGGTCCTCCTGCCCATCTACATCCTTTTCGTAGGTAATCTAGTTCTATGGCTTTAAGTAAATGCCTATGGGAGGTCTCATAGCAAATAACCTCCAAATTTATAGCCATCAACAGGTCCCATTGACTCCCACATTCAAAGCATTATGCAACTACATTTTACCTCCTCTACAGCTACCATCCTGGTCCAAGAGCTCTTGATCCATTCATGCAATAGCCTCCTCCCTCTTCTCCTTAGACTGCCCTTCCCCCATTTCTATCTCACCCTCCCCCTTTGTCACAATCCTCCACACAACAGCCAAATTATTATTTTTTTAATGTAAATCCACACACACACACACACCACTCTCCTGCACAGAGCCCTCTTAATAATGCCTTTCCCCAGGACACATGGCTCATGACCTTTCTTCAGGTCTATAGTTCAATGTTCTCTCATCAGAAGTCTACACTCACTACCTTATATGAAACAGCCCCACTCCCATCACATCCTTTTAACCAGCTTTATTTTTCTTCAGACCACGAACTACTCCCTGATAATAGCATACATTAATTTCTTTACTTTTCTGTATCTTTCTCCTCTTAGAAAGTAAGTTCCATAAGGCAGGGACTTTACCTGAGTTGTTTTCTGATGATTCCATGACCCTAAATCAATGTCTGGCACATGAGCACTCAATGAATATTTGTGGAACAAATATTAAACAAATGAATTAATAGGTTTACTTTCTAAGCACATAATACAGTACTTAATCTGTCCTACTACAGTTCTAAGCACCTTACAAAATCTTCTTAAGAATGCTATTACATAGATTCTATTATATTCATTTATAAATAAGGAAAGTGAGGCATGGATAGATTAAATAGCCTCACTCAAGTCACAAAGCCAGAAAGTGGTGAAGCTGGTATTCAAACCCAAGCAGCCTGACTCCAAAAGAGGCATAATCTTAATCACTGTGCTACTGATGAGGTTCAGGACACACTACCCCAAAATATGGCATCTTGGCATAGTGAATATTTTAAGCTGAAGGAATCTGAGAAAACAATAAAGTCACTTTGACCTCCCCACTCCTCCCTACCCCCAACCCCTTCCCTTCTCCCTTGAAACAAGTGAGAGGAACCCTTCCTATACCAGAATAAACCATCCTTATCTCTAAAGACAAAGAGATTCCAGAAGAATCTTAACCAACAGGCCTTGCTAAATTCCCCCCAATTTACTACACTTACTTCATACTCTTGAACCTATCATATTCCTCCAAGACTACTTTATTCTCCATCAAATCTAGGATAAAAATACTCAGTTTTAACCATTTCTTCCAGTCTTCATTTCCTTAGGAAGGCTCCCATGTCATGTTAAACTTACATTGAATAAATGTGTATGCTTTTATCCTGTTAATGTCTTTGTCAGTTTAATTTTAAGACCCAGCTGGGATTTTAAAAAGGGCAAAGAAAATTTTTTCCTCCCCAGCACTTCTTTTTCTTTTAGCAAAAGAAATTGTGGGAGAAAAAAAAAGATACTGTAATAAAGCTAACTGAAAGTAACCTCGAAGAGTGATCTGATCTTAAATTCCTGACTGGGCAAGTCATGGTGGGTAGTCAACCCAGGCCTATAACTTTCTTAGTAAAAGGCTTATCTTTGCCTTAAGCAAGCCCTGTCCATTGTTTCTGCACATCTAGGTTAACACACCTTCGAAATGCCTCTTTTTCAGAACACTGGGAAACTTAACCACTCTCAAGATAGCACTTATCTTGTTAACTATCCTGTTTTCCCCACCTTGCTTTCTCCCACCTTCATGCAGTCTTCCTTATGTTCCCGTCTTAATTCCAAACGTATAAAAGAAACTACACAATGGTCATTCTCCAGAGCATTTGAGATCTTGTTTCCCAGCACTGTTGTCAGTTGGCTTAACTGAAGTCTTGTAAAAATTCTCTACAGGTTTGGACATTGCTTACATTGACGGAATCTTGCTCTACTTGGTCTGCACTGTGCTTTTTTCAATAAAGATCATGGATATCTTTTTATATCACTGTAAAAATATATCATCATAGTTAACCAATTCTCTAGGTTAAACCAACCTCTAGGACATTAGTTTACTTTCAATTTTCATTATCCAAATGATGCTGTCATGAAGTGGTATTAAAGGTAACCACATTTTCAGTCTTGAGAGATAATACTAAATAACTATCGTTAATCATGTGTGACATATTTTTGTATAAAATTCCTTAAACAGAAGTCTAACTTTATTTTCTTCCAAATAGTCAATTGTCCCTCATTTTAGATTGGTAGTATTTTGTTTTACAGCTCTTTTAAACTATTTATGGAATAACATAGCATTTAAGGAATAAAGTCATCAACAAACATTTACAGAGCATTGATTATGTGACAGGGACTAGAGAAGCAGAAATAAGGTCCCCGGCATCTATCTCCAGGGAGATTCAGATCCTCAGGAAGACTGAATGTGTAATGAATGAAAGAAGTAGAATGGGAGAGTCTTCAATAACTAAGAGAGTAAATCCAGAGCTATAGGACTAGTGCCAGAAGGACCCATGAATCCATGCAAAGACAGTTGTTGAGAAAAGAGCTGCTAACATTTGGAGCCACTACTAATGCTCTGAAGGTGAAATAGATTATATTCTGACTTGAGTGCAATGGGGATGTTGAAGGGCTTAATAAGGGGAGTAGGGTTAACAATTTTAGATAAATCTAGTTGCAGTGTGTGAAATGGATTGAGGGAGAGGGGTGCATTAGAGTGAAGTCAGAAAGGCTCATTAGAGTCTGTTGCAGTAATTCCTGTCACAGATAGGATTGGCTGAACTGGAGCTGAGAAAGCTGAACCAACTGAAAAGATTTTGTAAGAGAGAAAAATAATTTTTCCTCTACTTTGAGCTCTTGGCTGAGACCTCTGTAATTTAAAAGGAAAATAAAAGATTAACGAGAAAAACAAACAGAAGTTTATTAACATGTATATCTCATGAATACATGGGAGATACCCAGGGAAAAAATGAGTACCTCTTTGAGTTGACCTGAAATACCAGCTTAAATATCATCTTCAGCTAAAGACCAAAAAAAAAAAAAAATGAGGGAAAAACCAGTTACCAGAATGCCACCAAGAAAAGCACGGTACACAAGGGTGAGGTTCGTTTGGCGGAGTTCAGTTGGGTGCCTTTTTCACTAAGATTCTCTTGAGTTAGTCATCCTTTTCTTGGAATAGAGAGGGAGGCATCCTTACAAATGGAGATTTCCTTCCAGGGTGAGATCCAGGTTTCTGGCTTGGGCATCCACGGAGATGAGAAACGCAATGAGGTCAGAACCGGGTAAAGATGAGGAAGCTCAATTTTGGCCTAAGACCGAGGTGTCTGTGGGGCATGCGGAAAGCACTCTCCAGGAAAAAGGTCTGGAATTAAAGAGGGGGCTGAGCTGAAAAGTTATGACGTGCTTAGAATAGTAAACGGCGGCGACAGCGTCTAGGAACTGGTGTAGACCTAGGGAGGGTATGGTGCGAGGGAAATCGCATTTTTTTTTTCTGTCGCCCGCTCACAATCGCATTTGATGGTTTTTGTTGGGGCTAGAGACTTCTCTCCCCCTCCTCCTCTTCTCCCCTCCTCCTCTCCTCCTCCTCCCCTCCTCCTCCCTCCTCCTCCTCCCCTCCCTCCCTCCTCCCCTCCTCCTCGGCCCCACCCACAGGGCGTTGCGCTAAGCAGATCGCTAAGCAGATCGCGGTCCTTCTCGCGTCGGACTCGCCCAGCATGCTGGGAGCCGCTCCCAGCTGGGAGCGTGTCGGGAGGTGTAGTTTAGGACAAGCCCAGAATTCCTTGCAGGACGTAGCCTTTGGTCATTTAAAGGGCAGGTCCAGAAAGCGGTGATGCTCCCGGGGCAGGGTACCCCTCCGGCGGCGGCATGGGGCACCTCGGGCTGCATCCCCTCTTCGCAGAGCGTGGCACTTCCACGCCTCCACAATCTGCTCCACCTGCAGGGGAAGGCCGGTCACCACGGAGTCCTGCAGTGCCCCCCTCGTCCCGCACACCCCGTGCCGCGCCTCCCGCATGCCTTTCCCCAACCCTGCTGAGTAGATCTAAGCCTGGTTCCTCGCTTACGAACCGGGATCAGCGGCTCCCGCCGGTTCTGCTCTTCCAGGGCGCTCAGCTCCGCTGGGGCCAGTAAGGCCAGTCTCAGCTCTCGCACCACCGGGGCCGCTACCTCGGCCACAGGCCGCTCCAGCACCGCCTGCAGACGCCAGCCCTGAGCCCGAACGAGCGGGGCCACCTGGCCCGCCGCCCTTTCAACGGGTTCCTGCGGCCCAAGCCTCCTTCAGCACCCCCACTCTACACTCCCCTTAGCCTGGCTCACCGCGCCCACGCGCGCCCAGCTCCGGGCTGCCAGGACGAGTTCAGCCTCGTCTACGCAGAGCTTGTCACTGCGCAGCAAAGGCAGCAACGCGGGCGCCGACAGCTCCAGGAAGCCGCGGGTCCGAAGCGCCTCCTGTGGGTCCGAGAATGGGTTAGGGAGGAGCGGAATGAGGTGTGTGGGCTTGGTAGTATGAAAATGGGGAGCTGTACCTGGCTATGGGCCTCTATGAAGGCTATGCAACGCTCCTGCAGTGGTCCCAGGCCAAAGGTTACGGCCACCTGGGAGCAGAATGAGGGAGATCAAGTTGGAGACTGGAGAGGCCACTGGGGACTACATGCTGGGGTCCAGCAACACCCACCTGCAGGGCCTCACAAACCAGCTCCACATCCAATACCTTCGCCACAAACTCCAGGCATAACTGGGAATAGAAATGAATGTGGATTGTGCTGAGGTGTCCTTACTCCCAGACCCAAACCCCAGCCCAGAAGCACTGAGCAGGCTTGGAGCGATGAGCCACCCAGGCTCCTAGCAGACCAAGGGAGGCAGGGACTGAGACTTAGCAAACATGGAAGGAATACGGTCTAGTAAAGCCAAGCCCAGCAGCCTACCTTCCCCACTAATCAGACTATGTAAGAACCATGCAAAAATTCTACTCTCCCTTTCACTCAGGATGCTTATCTTCTTCTACTGCCCCCCCCCTTTTGATTCAAAGACACTCAAAAACAGACTTCTGTTTTAACCGAAAACTTGAGTTTCATCCATGACAGCTGCCTCTCATCCTACATCCCGAAAAACACAAGGTCATGCCAATTCCACTTATCTCAAAGTCATGAAGTGCTCCCTTGGGCTACCACTGCCACCCCATCCCTATAGGACTGGTGAGCACCTCCCATTTCTCCCAATCTGTTCTGCACTTAGCTTCCAAATCCTCACTCCCTACCTGAAACCTCCAATGAATCTCCACTACCCTCTGGGCAAAAGAAGTCAAAAATTCTTTTTTTTTTTTAAGAAGTCCAAATTCTTGCAAAGTCCTGATTGAACCAGTCCCTAGCATCCCTTCCAATCTCATCTCTCCCTTATCTCCTCTCACACTCTTAGTCCAGCCACACTAAATGTTTCACCAGCTCCTTTTGTGCCTCTGTAACTAGAATGCCATCTTTCCATTCTCCCTCTGAACAAATTCCTACCCACTCTACAAGATCCAACATAAATGTTTCCTTCTTCAGGAAGTCTTTCCCTCCTCTGACCTTGGTGGTGAAATTAGAGACCCTCCAGACAGTCTCAGCACCATTTACCATCATCTATCACGCTTCTTATGCCAGTGGGTTAAGGGAGGTCAAGTTGGAGATTGGAGAGACCATGCAGCCCAGCCCTTCACACAGAGGAGTTTTCATGTGTCTGTCTGAAGAACAGGAATCAAGGCTGACTTATCATGGTATCTACAGCACCAGCCATAAACACCCATTGTGCCCCCACCGCATACACAGGGCGTGTACATATCCTTTGGCACACAGGCACACATACATGCCTATTTACACAGAGATATTCATACTTCTCCAATGGCATATGTTCCTCTCCAAGACAGAGTGTGTGAAGCAGGGTATGCACAGAATGCACAAGAGGCAAGAGAAACAAGATAGGCCTGCCACATAAACCCACCTTTCTCAGTTCCTCCAGCCCATACTCCACAGCTGCTGTCAGCACCTCCAGCACCTGCAAAGTGGGTGGTTGGAGTGGAAGGAAGTTTCCTCTTCCCTTCAACCCATTCCCTCTCTCACCCAGATCCATGCCCAATGGGCTCACAGAGTGGCGATACAGCTTGACACTGTTGGTGTACAAGAACTCCAGCACTGCCAAGAAGGCCTCAGATGGCACAGTGCTGAGCACCACAGGGCTAGGCACCCCGGGGCCTGGCTCCTGGCCCAGAAGTCGCTGGAAAAAGTTGCATCTACAGGTCAACAAGCACCGGTGGGCAAACACCTCCTGCCGTTCTTGACCAACCACAAAGCGAACATCACTGTGGGAGAGAGAAGCAGAGAGCCACAGGAGAAGAGGCCAGAGTCTAGGGTACAACTCTAGGCTTTGCCTTTGCCCACTCTGAGCCTTCGTTTCTTTATCTGTGATGTTAGAGGAAGTGCTTAGTCCTTCTGGCTGAAGGTCTGGGACACAAAAGCCTGAATTCTAGTCCCAGGTCTACCTTATAGTACCTCCGGCAAGTGACTCTACGTTTAATCTCAAATTTCTCTCCCATGAGAGATGATAATCTCAAACTCAGATCTCAGAGGAGGTGGCTATGCTTCATCACTGAGGGAGTACCAGGGCTGATGCAAGATTGATCCTACTACCCCTCTCCTCCCAGTCTGAGTCTTGGGGGAAGGGAAGCTCTTCTTGGCTCCTCCTCCACAGACTGCAAACTCAGCTTTTCTCAGCCTCCTCCAGGCAGGAGGGGGTGGGAGGATGGGGTGCAGAGTGCACTGGCTGCAAACAGACACAGCAGTGATGCACCATCAACAGACCACATTTTCCACCTTAATGATCACTTCCGACCCCAGCCTCTGGGCCTCTGACAGCACAGCAGGTAGGAGGCAGGAGATGAAGCTTGAGCTCCGAGTCTTCAGTCCCGGATCTAAGGCCTGGGGTTCCCACTACTCAGACTAGACTGTGATCCCCAAAGCAGGATTATGGAAGTCGCCAACCTTTGGGGTAGAACCCAGTTCTGAGGCACTGAAACAGAAAGCTGCATTCTCCTTCTCCTGACCAGCCCTGCCCCCATACTCTATCCCTGGTTTCAGACACCACTTGCATCCTGGGCAGACAGTGAGCCCCAGGCAGCACCCTTGAACCACTTCCTGTCTGAGACTGTGGTTCAATCCCTTGAGCTTTGTTCCTCTTGTGAATCTCCAGTTCTCAGAACAGGGTCATTTGCTCCTCTGCTTCCCCAGGGAGGGACTCAAGTTACATCTCATCTCTCAGGATCCAGGGGGGCAGAGGTCTCTTCTCTTCCAGGAGCCCAAGATCTATAAAAGGAAGGCTTTTGCCTGAGGCCACACAACCACTCTGGGCTCCATCCTCCACTACCTCCACCTCTGGATCTCAAGATATCATGGACTCTGAGTGACCAGCAGCCATCCTCTACACTTGACTTCCCCAGACTGAATTCAGCAAAGGGTCAACTCTTAATCCCCCACTTCTTCCGTACCCAGGGCTTCCTCAAAGGGTTCAGCAGAGCCAGCTATCAAATACCCACAGACAGGGCCCACACCCTCACCTGTATAGGCGATTGTTGACGAGGCTTCGGAGTGCTGTGGAAAAAGGCGCAGCCTCCCCGTGCACAACCAGTCCTGGGTTCTCCATGAGTGGGGTGAGGCAGGGGAATAAGTGGGTGGAATAGCCTAGTAGGCCTATTGTCTGTTGGTATGTGGGAGGTGGTAGGTGGGAAGGAGCAGGAGGCCTGGCCAGACCCTACATCTGGTGAGGAGACTAGAAAGGCCTGGGAGGGAGGGGCAGGAGTTTGGGAGGCCTGTTTGCTGAGAAGCTGAAGTTTAGGGATGGGGCAGGAGAGGCCCAGGTCAAAGGCATCAGAGGCTGGTGGAGGAGGCCAGAGGCTCGGCTTGGGGATGGGGACTCAGGAAGGTGACCAAGAGAGGCCGAGATGGAGCTGACCAAACAGGGAGGAGAGGCTGGCTGCCGACAAAGCCCAGCTGGGAGCCTGCCCAGGCAGCCGCTGGGGTGGGAAGCCTGTGGGTTTCCACGGAAACTGGAGCCTGGCCTGAGGAGGCCCCGCCCACCTCTCACAGGTCCAGGGAAAACTTCAGACTTCAGAGGGGCCCTAAGCAGAGTCGGAGGGTCTTAGACCCCGCCTGTTCTGGGTTCAGAGTTCAAACTCCCTGCCCCTCCTCCCCTTCCACCCACGTGCACACAGGGCCAGGATCAGGTTAACCAAGTCTGGGGGACACCACTCAACAGAGAAAACTCTCACTCTCATGACGGGTTTTCAGGGCCCAGACAGGGCTTTTTTTGGGAGGAGGAAGTCCCGTTCCTCTTAGAGAGGGGTCAGGTGAGGAGGTGTCAGCTCTGACAGAAGAATCATGGCCTCTGGCATCCCTGAAATGCAACACATGGGCTGTGGCCAGCTAGGGACAAGTCCCAGAGTACTTGGGTCAGCCGGGGTCAGGAGGCTCGATGCTCAGTCCAGAGTGGGAGCCCACCATCTCTCATCCTTCCTTCCCTTGAGCTAAGGCAGCCCAGAGCTGAGGAAGTCAGCCAAGCCCCACCCTATCTCTGCTCAGGGAGCGGAAATGTTTGTCCTTGTTTAGACCGATGGGGAGAAGATAGTTATGAAGTGCTCCTTCCTGTGGGCCCAGATCCTGATTCCTGAGCAGCCACCCCCGTACCCTCAAAGTCTGGCCATATCCCAGGCCTACTCCGAATTTCCCACAAGAGTGAAGAGCCATTCTTCTCAAAGGGAGAAATGGACAGTGGCTTAAGAGTCCTGGGGTAGGCACACCTTTATGACCAGAGCCCCTCTCTAAATCTGCTCCCTCAGTCATCCTTGTCATGGTAACGTGCCCCTGGGCTCTAACTCCTCCCCCTCCCCCCTTTCCCCTGATGACTCAGGGACCCTGCACTCAGCATGTGCTCACAGTTAACACTCCCAGGTTAAGCCTGAGCCAAGACTGGAGGGAGGGAACCAGGAAGGGAGGAGTGCTTACCCAGCAACCCATGGCAACTCCACAACACAGGCAAGGGGCTCTTCCCCTCCCACCTGCCAGTCAGGCCAGCCAGGCAAGGGCTGTGAGAGCTCAGAGGCCAAAGTCCGCAGGTGACTCAGGGTGCCTGCGGGAGTTTCAGGAGTTTCGGGAGAAGAGGGCAGCCATCTCAGAACTGATTTTGGAGGTAGGGCCAGAGGCCAAAAGCAGAGGGTGGAAGGAACTTCCCGAGTTGGCTTCCCCCAGCCTCAGCCAGTTACGGGGAGATTTTTGTGCCAGCATTCTAGAAGCAGGTAGGGGTAAAAAATTTCGGGATTCAATACCCACAGGGCTGGAAGGGCCTGTGGGGTTGGAGTTGGGTCCATCTGTCTTAGGGGTTTAGGGGTTTGAGGCAACGTTGTGTAGGCTGAGGCAAAGGGCAGATACATCTCTCCCTTCTCCTGCTGGCAGTCGGGTGGAAGGGAGAAAAGGAGCCCATTTAGCTAACCTCCAAAGTGCCCAGGTGAAAGTAGAGCTCAGGGGCCAGGGACTAGCCCAAGATGAAAGCCTGGGCATTTCTTCTCTTATGTCTGGTATAGCCCTTAACCCTCTTAGCACCTAGGAATCCACACTGCCTGGGACTATTTGATTCATCTGTCTCAGAAACACAGGTAAGAAGGGGTGAGGGAGTAAAAACCTTTATCACCAAGTAAGAAACTGGGTGGTGTACAAAGATGGCCAGTGAGGGCCACTCTGTTCAAGTGTGGGTCTTCCAGCCAGCAGGTCCATGGCTGGCAGGCCTCTGCCCACCGGATGCCAGGAAGAGGAGGCTGCCAAAGACCCGGGGCTGAAACTATCACCATTGCGGCTTCCAGGACGGCTGTCCAGCATTGATGAGGCCAGACCAGCAGGTCCGGGCCCAGCTTCCCGCCGTGGCTCAGTACTGGGCTTGGCCTCATCCTTTTCCCGCCGCAACTCACTGGCCGGATCAGGTGTGAGTCCTGGGGGTCGGCGAGCATCCCTGGGCCCAGTGCCCCCTTTAGGCTCGCGGGCCAGCTTCTTGGGGTTGCCCTTGGTGCCCAGCCGGAGGATGGCGCCCTCGTATCGCACAGAGCCGGCACCAGGGGAGCGCTGGGAGGCCTCACAAGCGCAGCGTGCCCTGGAGGAGGCACTGGCCTCAGGGCTGCAGGACACTTGCTACTCTGGCATGGAGGCGGGGCCCCTGGCACGAGAGCTGTGCAAGCTAGTGCATGTGCGCCTGCGTGAACTCAGCCCGCCACGCTACAAGCTGGTGTGCAGCGTTGTGCTGGGGCCACGCACTGGCCAGGGTGTGCATGTGGTCAGCCGTGCGCTTTGGGACGAGGCGCGCGATGGCCTGGCCTCTGCCACCTTCACCAACGCCTCACTTTTCGCAGTGGCCATGGTCCACGGGCTCTACTGCGAGTGAAGAAGCCTCCAAGTTCTGCAAAATGGTTTATTATTCCAGGAGGAGGCCCTCCATGGGACGCATATCCCAATAAATAAATGTCAATAAATAAAAGTGGTCCATAAATAACACCCCCTAGCTGGGGGCTAAGGCTCAGGATTTTCTTGGAGAAGGGATAGGAGGCAGCTAAGACAGGCTACCTCCAACCCCAGTAAAGCTGGTCCCTGATTCCCTGGGGGATTAGGCCCAGAGCCCCCAGTGAGGCACCAAAGGGACAGGGAGGGCCACAGAGGCAAGGGCTAGAGCCTTACAGGCACAGGCATCAGGCCTGAGGGCTTGGGTCATAGCCTGCTCTGCAGGCTGGGGCCTAGGCTGAGCAGCGGTCCTGGAGCAGGTGCAAAGTATAGCAGAGCCGCTGCTGTAGATCTGGGGAGCAACCCAGCTGCCGAAGGTGGGAAGCGAGGTAAGTACAAGCACTACGATTGCGGGCCACAAAAGTCACAAGGAGGGGCTCCCAGCCACTGAGGATCAGCTTGGTGTGGTCTCCATAGAAGTTCACCTGTGCACAGGAGGGTGACACTGATAAAGGCCTAGGCCCCAGGTCCGATTTCCTCCCCAGCACCCTAGGCCTCTCAGACCTTCCCAATTCCAGGAAGAGCTCTTACCTGGACAGTGCCATCACTAAACAGCATGAGCAGGGCCTGATCAGTCTTGACCCACTGCAGCAAGAGTGGGGGAACAGGTACCTCCACTTCTTCCACACTTGGCAGATCTCCACCCTGGGAGCAGAGACAGGTCACTTATCTGACACGATTCAGGCTCCTCCCCACTGATGTCTCCCTTAGAGGTTCAGCCTTTAGCTTTGAGGCCTCCACACAAATGGCAATAGGAAGGGACTAAGAGGTATTAGTCCTAAATGTGCCCCACCCCAGTCCACACACCTTCATGAGGCGCTGCTCCATGTAGGAAGCAAAATACCGCAAGACACCCAACTGAGGCTGCAGGGCCCGAGGCACAGCACCCACAGAGAAGGAGAAGTGCTTTGTGCTGGTGGGATTGTATTGCACAGTCCTGGAGGGGAGGAGACAGAGGTCAGAGGGAACCCAGCACCAATGCCCTTTCCCTGAGAGACTCCAGGCCCCCAAGCCCAGGAGCACATACCAAGGTGCAGCCCTACTGGTTACAGTGGTCTGGATACAAGGCACCTCATAACAACACTTACTTTCTGTTGGCTGACAGGGCCATGTGTGTGCCGTTGTTGAAGAGCACAGCCACACGGCGGCTGGATAGCTGATACCCAAAGCCAAACTTGTTTGAGTAGTCAACCCACTTGCTGACCCATACCAGAGGCTCTGGCTGTGCCAAGGGAGCTGGGTTCTGTTCCGCTGTCATGGGAGAGGGAGAAGTAAGGACCTATTCCTGGCCTCTCGGCCAAAGAATTCCTACCACCAGTCACATGTACCAGACCCCAACCTTACCTGGGGGCATGAAGGCCAGGCAGTTTCTCAGAGCACAGAGGGCTGACTCTACCACTGTGGCCACAGTCAGACCTTCTTCAAACCCTGAAGGGAACAGGGTACTCAGATTAGGCATAAGTTCCCCAGAACCCAGGCCGTGTCCCTCTGCCCACTTCCCTCTGGTCCCTGGTCTCAGCCCCAGCAACCTCTAGCGCCTCTCATACTCCTGGCTGCTCACCATCTCCACTACTCGCCAGTGTCCCACGAGGTGAGCTGTCTTCAGGTGCTGTCTCTACCAAGCTGAGTGGGGCTGGACCAGGAGCTGCTGGAGCCTGGAGGGTTGAGTAGGGCAAAGGACTGAGCTAGGGCCCTGGATCCAAATCCTTGAGAGTCCATGGCCCAGCCCTGCCCTGGCACCCAGGGCACCCCAGGTCAGCCCTGCCTGGCTAATGAGACACAGCCAATTAGGCCACCACGAGGCTAGATGCTTCACCAGCTTCTTTTATCCTGAGCTTCCTGCAGCTGCTAGGGTGAAGGTGAGTCAGGGGAACACTGCCCGTGTGAGCACCTCACCTCAGGTCTGGCATCCTGATGGCCAATGTATGTCCGAGTGAGGCCGCTCACTAAACAAGAGACCTCGTCCTGCTCCTCAGGATGGTTCTTACCTGGATGGGGATATATATAGCCCTCAGAATCCTGTCCAGCCCCTCTTCCCACAGAGATAAAACAGATAAACAGACCCAAGTGCCTTTATAACACACGCTCTCCCCAAGGGCTCACAGGCACTCACATTCACACCCCCACAATGTGTGTAACAAGCCCCCCTGCCTCTCTGTACCCTCTAAACCACTAATATCCCAGACTCACTCTTGTTCTTCTTCCTGCCAAAGAGGCTCTTGGTAACTTTGACAAACAGAATCCTAGCTGGATTAAGAGGTATCAGGTCTGGGACTGTCACGCAGCTGCTGACAGGGAGCCGGTCGGGGGTGTAGCCCTGAGGAGTAGAGCCATGTGAGCAGAAAAGAGAGGCCCCAGGAGTCCTGTCACCTGCCCTCATTCAATCCCCTAGGAATGTATGAACTGGACTTAGGTAATCCACAGACCTTGGTAAAGAAGTCATGGCGCAGGATCTGGTCAATTGAGGGGCGGTCCTGGGGCGACGCTCGAAGGATAGCGGCCAGGAGCTGCCGGGCAGGCAGTGAGAGGCTGGCAGGCAGCGTGTAGTGAACCTGTTTGATACAGCGGTATGTCTCCTTCAGGTCGACTGTCTCAAAGGGGGGGCTCCCACATAGCAGTGTGTACCTGTTGGGCAGAGATAAGTAGTCAGGAGTTAAGTGGAAGGGATGCCCTACCCATCCTACCCATGTACCCATCTGTGTGCAGATGACCCTAGGACTCACATGACACAGCCCAGAGACCACACATCTGCCTCAGGGCCATGGCCTTGTCTCTGTAGCACTTCTGGAGCCACATAGTTAGGGGTGCCACAGATGGTTCTGAAAAGGGGTAGAGAGGAGAGAAGGTTCAGACCTAGCCCAGCTAAGCTAGTCCCCTCATCTCTGCCCCCACTGTGAGTCCAGACAAAGCAGCTGCCTGTTACCAAACACTAGAGAACTCCTGCTTGTCCTGGGACAATGGATGCCGGGGATGGCAGCTGAGTCCCCACCCATCTGCCTGGCCCAGCTGCTCAGCTGCTCTATAGGACAGAGGGAGGCCCTGACCTCCAACTCAGCCTCCTCCTCCAGGGTCAATAGAGGGTCCATCGCTGATCCCTTCCTCCTTCCCCAACCCCCGTCTGTCAGACACCCATACAGGCTGTCACCTCCTATGGTCTGTGCCACACACACAACACCAGCTGTCACATCCCCCATAAATACTCATCTGCCACATATGCTATCTGTGTCACTCAAACCTAGTCATGGCCACAGTAAGGTCTTCTTACACATATACAGGGTGTCATGTCCTGCCATTCCCACACTCTCAGTCTGTCTCATACGTACAATGTTTATGTAACATTCTCCCATCCATATATAAGATCAGTCACAGACCTCCGAGAATCCTTATATCCCCATCTGTCTCAGGGACTTAGATACTCACAGAACCTTCACCTCTCCACCAGTTCTAGTAACCCAGGTTGCCACCTCCACTTTCACACAAAAACGGCCCATCGTCTTTTCTCTCTCTCTCTCTCTCTCTCTCTCTCTCTCTCTCTCTCTCTCTCTCTCTCTCTCTCTCTCTCTCTCT